>NW_024716980.1:0-4592 GCF_018991925.1 Homarus americanus | reverse complement strand
CTTCGTTCGGTTACGTGGCTGATGGGGTGGTGTGGTGTGGTGAGGTGTGGTGATGGGTGTGGGTGTGGTGGTGGGGTTGTGTAGTGATGGGTGAGGTGTGGTGATGGGTGGTGTGGTGATGGGTGGGGGTGTAGTGATGGGTGGGGTGTGGTGATGGGTGAGGTGTGGTGATGGGTGGGGTGTGGTGATGGGGTGGTGTGGTGATGGGTGGGGTGTGGTGATGGGTGGGGTGTGGTGATGGGTGGGGTGTGGTGATGGGTGGGGTGTGGTGATGGGTGTGGGGTGTGGTGGGTGTGGTGTGGTGTGGGTGGGGTTGTGGTGTGGGTGGGGTGTAAGTGATGGGTGGGTGTGGTGATGTGGTGGTGTGGTGATGGGTGAGGTGTGGTGATGGGTGAGGTGTGGTGGGTGGGTGTGGTGATGGGGTTGTGGTGATGGGTGGGGTGTGTGGTGATGGGTGGGGTGTGAGTGTGGGTGGGGTGTGGTGGGTGGGGTGTGGTGATGGGTGGGGTGTGGTGTGGGTGGGGTGTGGTGTGGGTGGGGTGTGGTGATGGGTGGGGTGTGGTGTGGGGGTGTGGTGATGGGTTGGGTGTGGTGATGGGTGGTGTGGTGATGGGTGGGGTGTGGTGATGGGTGGGGTGTGGTGATGGGTGGGGTGTGGTGGGTGGGGTGTGGTGATGGGTGGGGTGTGGTGATGGGTGGGTGTGGTGATGGGTGAGGTGTAGTGATGGGTGAGGTGTGGTGATGGGTGGGTGTGGTGATGGGTGGGGTGTGAGTGGGTGAGGTGTGGTGATGGGTGGGGTGTGGTGATGGGGGGTGTGGTGATGGGGTGGGGTGTGGTGATGGGGTGGGTGGTGATGGGTGGGGTGTGGTGGGTGGGGTGTGGTGATGGGTGGGGGTGTGGTGAGTTGGGGTTGGTGATGGGTGGGGTGTGGTGATGGGTGGGGTGTGGTGGGTGGGGGTGTGGTGGGTGGGGTGTGGTGTGGGGGTGTGGTGATGGGGTGGTGTGGTGATGGGTGGGGTGTGGTGTGGGTGGGGTTGGTGATGGGTGGGTGTGGTGATGGGGGTGTGGTGGGTTGGTGTGGTGATGGGTGGGGTGTGGTGATGGGTGGGGTGTGGTGATGGGTGGGGGTGTGGTGTGGGGTGGTGTGAGTGATGGGTGGGGTGTGGTGATGGGTGAGGTGTGGTGATGGGTGGGGTGTGGTGATGGGGTGGGGTGTGGTGATGGGTGAGGTGTGGTGAGGGTGGGGTGTGGTGATGGGTGGGTGTGGTGGGGGTGGTGTGGTGATGGGTGGGGTGTGGTGATGGGTGGGGTGTGGTGATGGGTGGGGTGTGGTGATGGGTGGGGTGTGGTGGGGTTGGTTGTGGTGATGGGTGGGGTGGGTGATGGGGGTGTGGTGATGGGTGGGGTTGTGGTGATGGGTGAGGTGTGGTGATGGGTGGGGTGGTGATGGGGTGTGGTGTGGTGATGGGTGGGGTGTGGTGATGGGTGGGGTGTGGTGATGGGTGGGGTGTGGTGATGGGTGGGGTGTGGTGATGGGTGGGGTGTGTGGTGGGTGGGGTGTAGTGTGGGTGTGGTGTGGTGATGGGTGGGGTGTGGTGATGGGTGGGGTGTGGTGATGGGTGGGGTGTGGTGATGGTGTGTGGGACAAATCTCACATGAAGAGGTAAGTTAGGAGCTTATAGTAGTAGAGTATTATAGCGAGAGGAAATGGTAGCGTGTCTCGAGGGTGTGATGTCAACACTGTATATTAACACAGGCACAGTACAAGTGTAGTATATAAAACACCAATGCGTGTTGCAGCTTTATTTTACTAGTTCAATAGGGGGGATTAATAGGGGGGTTCGTACACAATTTATGATAGACTATGGTATTCTCGTATAACCTAACCTCACAACTAGAATGGGCACTTCACTAAGTCGATCGTTGGGGAGGTTCGGGATCACTGCACTTCCACAGACTACACAGCCAGCACTTACTGTTACACGTGGAGTTGACAGCACTTTGTCGATGGACCCGGGTTGAGACTTCGTCACACTTAATGGCGGTCTTCTCTCGAGCGGGACTCGGGGACCTGGTAGCTGGCCCTTCCTGGTTACAGACACTCTCTCTCGTGAGAGGAGCTCCAGCCCCTATATATTGGTCGAGCCGGGGGGTGACCTCTCCTACTGAACTGGGTGTGTCTTGACCGGGTTGTTGGGTCAACAGGAGTGCTGGCTAATTAGCGGGTCCTTGAATTACTGAGGTCATGACGCCGGGTAGAGCTGATCGAGTGGTGGTGAGAATTCTGGTTCCCTAGTGTCAGGTCTGGACGGTTGTGTGCAGGTGTCGTCCTGCCCAGGTGTCTTGGTCAGGTGCGGTTGTAGGTCACCCTGCTAACTCAAGTCATTAGCGGACGAGGTCAAGTCCCTAGGGTCGACCTGAGGTGTGTCAACCCGGGATGTGGTGGTGCCACGAGGTCTGTAGTGCTTGCTGTTACATGTGACATAATTCTGGGCTGTAAGCTTTGGTCTGACAAACAATCATTACACCTCCCGCCAAGACCAAAGCTTCACCGCAGACTGATGTCACATATAGACATCAACATCACGTGTGGTATCAGAGATAATCCCTGGGGCGATAACATAGTCTCACATTTACAAACAACCATCTCATAGGTGTATGTTTTTCTACTGGCGCTAGTTTGATCTGACAAAGCTCACTATACCTCCCGCCAAGATCAAAGCTTCTATGCCAGACAGTGGATGTCAAAGCGAGTGCACATCCTGCGAAAATAGCTACTGAGATGCAAAGTATACACCTCACATCCTACCATAGTCTGATAATATTTAAAAATTTAAGCGGCTAACTAAATATACGGAAAAGGAAAGATGGATGTAGATATGAAGGGGAAAGAGAGCGCCTAGGCAGGTGCTTGTCGGAGAGCGTCACTTTAGGAAGTTAAATGAGGGTACACAGTCGGAGGTTTGAAAGGTTATGCAATGGTGTTGCTTGCCCTGGCTTATTTCTGCTTAGGTTCCCTAGCGTTAGTATCTTCAAACCTGGAATAGATTTACATACTTGTTGCTTCAACTGTTAAACTCTTGCGCAGGGCAGCACATACAACATATATAATAATAAGATACATGGCCGCTTAAAAAAAAGGGGGGGGGGGAAGGTTGGGGCAAAATACAACTTGTGAACAAAAAGAAATATTTGTACATACTGTTACGCCGTCTCTTAATTTACTTAAATATCCAGGTTCTAGGCGTAACCAAACAAAAAGTGAAGTAAATTAAAAGAGAATAAAAATAAATAAAGTAAACCTTTAAGAATTTAATTGATTAAATATTAACACAATAAAGAGCCTCGTAGGCTGTCACAACAAATTGATTCACCATCGAAACTTTTAAGACAAGTGATACAAAACATCGAAACCTCAAAAGAATAAAAAAAAGCATTGGATTACGTTAACACTGCATAAACATATAAAAAACTATCACTGAAATTAACAAACGTGAAACAACACTGAATTACTTGAATACAACTAAGCAAATACTGATGGACACAAACAGAGACATAAATAGGTACTCACATAGATATACCACATTGGTGGCGACAGGAACAACACAAATAAATTAAGTTTAAGTAACAAGTGACACACAAAGGATGTGTACTGTATGACAAGAGGACTGAACTAACTCAAGTCAGTTGGTGGGTCCTATATATAAGGTCGGCTCCCGCCACGCGACCCGCCGGTGGGTCGTTTAACGATGCAGATGGTCGTTAGAGAACAAAGAATGCTGGTTACAATACAAAATAAAGAAATAAGATGGGCTTGAACAAATAATGACAGTTAAAACCTTAACAGCACAGGGTAAGGTGACTAGAATATATAATAGTAAATTTAACACATCATTACAGGAATAATATGGAATATGGGAGCATGTTATATATAAAAAAAATAGAAAAAATACGACACAGTCGTAACAATACTAAAAAGGCAGCAGAAATTATTAACAAGATACAATGGCATGCCTCCCAAGTACATCTCAGCACTGCCAGGTACACCTCCGACACTCCCAGGTACCTCCGATCTCCCAGGTACACTTCTCACGCTCCTGGGTACACATCCAAGCACTCCCAGGTACAGCTCCCGACCTCCCCAGGTAAACCTCCGATACTACAGTACACCTCTGAGACTCCCAGGTACACCTCCCCTGACACTCCTAGGTATTCCTCTGACACTCCTTAGTACACCTCTGGCCTCCCAGGTACACCTCAGACCTCCTGCATCGGCCTCCCTGGTACACCTCTTTTTCCTCCCCTGGTTCTCCTGACACTCCCATGTACACCTCAGACACTCCCAGGTACACCTCAGACACTCCCAGGTACCACCTCCTGACCTCCCAGGTACACCTCAGACACTCCTGGTTCCTCTCACCTCCCAGGTACCTCTCACACTCCCAGGCACACCTGTCACCTCCCAGGTACTCCACCTGACCTCCCAGGTACACCTCTGGCTGCCTCCCAGGTACACCTCTGGCCTCCCAGATACACCTCCGGCCTCCCAGGTACACCTCCAAAAGCACTCCGAGGCCACTTCTTACACTCC
>NW_024716979.1:0-13910 GCF_018991925.1 Homarus americanus | reverse complement strand
AGTACTAGTGTTGCAGTGAATATGTAGTACTAGTGTTGTAGTGAACATGCAGTACTAGTGTTGTAGTGAATATGTAGTATTAGTGTTGTAGTGAATATGAAGTACTAGTGTTGTAGAGAAAATGTAGTACTATTGTTGCAGTGAACATGTAGTACTAGTGTTGTAGAGAACATGTAGTACTAGTGTTGTAGTGAATATGTAGTAGTAGTGTTGTAGTGAACATGTAGTACTAGCGTTGTAGTCAATATGTGGTACTAGTGTTGTAGTGAATATGAAGTACTAGTGTTGTAGAGAACATGAAGTACTAGTGTTGTAGTGAATATGTAGTACTAGCGTTGTAGTCAATATGTGGTAATAGTGTTGTAGTGAATATGAAGTACTAGTGTTGTAGAGAACATGTAGGACTATTGTTGTAGTGAACATGTAGTACTAGTGTTGTAGAGAACATATAGTACTAGTGTTGTCGAGAACATGTAGTACTAGTGTTGTAGTCAATCATGTACATGGTACACGGGCAGTTGTCCAGTACTAGTGTTGTATTGTACATGTAGTACTAGTGTTGTGGTGAATATGTAGTACTAGTGTTGTAGTGAACATGTAGTACTAGTGTTGTAGTGAACATGTAGTACTAGTGTTGTAGAGAACATGTAGTACTAGTGTTGTAGTCAATCATGTACATGGTACACGGGCAGTTGTACAGTACTAGTGTTGTAGTGTACATGTAGTACTAGTGTTGTGGTGAATATGTAGTACTAGTGTTGTACTGAACATGTAGTATTAGTGTTGTAATGAATATGTAGTACTAGTGTTGTAGTGAACATGTAGTACTAGTGTTGTAGTGAACATGTAGTTCTAGTGTTGTAGAGAACATGTAGCGCTAGTGTTGTAATGAATATGTAGTACTAGTGTTGTAGTGAATATGTAGTACTAGTGCTGTAGTGAATATGAAGTACTAGTGTTGTAGAGAACATGTAGTACTAGTGTTGGAGTGAAAATGTAGTATTAGTGTTGTAGTGAATATGTAGTACTAGTGTTGTAGTGAATATGTAGTAGTAGTGTTGTAGTGAATATGAAGTACTAGTGTTGTAATGAATATTTTGGTCCTCTGACTGTGAGTAGAATGTAGTAGTGATGTTGGGAGCATGTAGTACTAGGTATTTGTAGTGAATGCTCTTAAACTAGTAGTGTTGTAGTGTAGATATCTTAGTACTTAGTGTTTGTAGAGAACATACTTAGTACTAGTGTTTATCAGAATATGTAACTAGTCCTCGTATTTGTAGTGAATGTAGTACTAGTGTTGTAGAGAACATGTAGTACTAGTGTTGTAGTGAACATGTAGTATTTGTGTTGTAGTGAATATGTAGTACTAGTGTTGTATTGAGCATGCAGTACTAGTGTTGTAAAGAACATGTAGTACTAGTGTTGTAGTGAATATGTAGTACTAGTGTTGTAGTGAACATGTAGTACTAGTGTTATAGTGAATATGTAGTACTAGTGTTGTAGTGAATATGTAGTACTAGCGTTGTAGTCAATATGTGGTACTAGTGTTGTAGTGAATATGTAGTACTAGTGTTGTAGAGAACATGTAGTACTCGTGTTGTAGTGAACATGTAGCATTAGTGTTGTAGTGAATATGTAGTACTAGTGTTGTATTGAGCATGCAGTACTAGTGTTGTAAAGAACATGTAGTACTAGTGTTGTAGTGAATATGTAGTACTAGTGTTGTAGTGAACATGCAGTATTAGTGTTGTAGTGAATATGTATTACTACTGTTGTAGTGAATAAGTAGTATTAGTGTTGTAGTGAATATGTAGTACTATTGTTGTAGTGAACGTGTAGTACTAATGTTGTAGTGAATCATGTAGTACTAATGAAGTAAAGTGAGTTGGCAAGAGTGTAATTAAGGGCCGTGTTGTTCATGCTGCCCAAGTCCCCACAATTTCTGCTTCATAATGTTGGTTATTCTTTGTTTAGTCTGATGATGCTGTAAAGTGTGTGTAGGGGTGGCAGAGAGAGGGCGGCTGGTAAATAGACAGGCATACGAGAGAGAGAGAGAGAGAGAGAGAGAGAGAGCATTGCTTCCAAACAGAAGACAAACAGAAAAAATAGACAGATAGAGAAAACGAAATATTAATAAACAGACAGTGAGACAGACAGCTAATACATATACAGTAGGCTCTCGCCAATAACGTTTAATAGATGCCTGAAAAACGCCGTTATTAGCGAAAACGTTATTTGTGTGACATTAAAACACATGGAAAAAGGGTTTATTGGTGCTGCCGCCCCAAGAATTTCTCCCACATTTTCCCCTTAGAAACCCTCCTAACACTTTTTGTTCACTGAAATAAAAAGAATTGTTATTCAATCATCAAAAGAAAGAGTTTGAGTAATATATCACTTAGCCTGGGGGAGTTTTTGAGGTGTTTTGTGTGATGATTGTTCGGTATCTGAGGGCCGCTAACACTTGCACTGCCTTTCATTCTACAAGCTAAGCATTTCACAAGGAAATGATCTGTTATCACTAACAACCTGTTTCTATCACTTTTATCATTCATAGCTCGCCTCGCATTTCCATCACTACCGAAATATTTCTTATCCAGTGCAATACTCTTCTTGGTCTCCTCTAAGTTCTTCTTAATATTTCGCAGTGTAGACTCAGGACAGTTCAATTTCCTCACAATATCAATGTTCCGTGCACCACTTTCAGTGAGCTCAACAATCTGTTCTTTATCCTTGACCAAGTAGGAATGTCTCACCCCTCCAGCCTCCCTACACTCTGACCCTTCTCAACCCCCGCATTACCCTGCCACCCACTCACACATCGGCTCTAGTCCTCCACCGGCCTCCCTCTTTCCCTAGCTGGTGAATGCTTCGGATTGAAGATTCGATACTCCCCGAGTTCACACCACACAGAAAGGGTGCATTAACAACGCTGATTGTAATTGTTGGAAGTGGAAAAGAATGTACAGTCGCCAGCAAATGTCCTGTCACCTCTCCTGCCGTTCCACGAATCCCGAAATTCTCTCTCGTGAACCTAAGCAGTAGACCCTGATGCTTTATTCTGTCCACGGCTGCTTCGGCTTCGCGAGTCTAAACCTCGGGGTTCGTGGAGCAGCAGGAGAGGCGACAGGACATTTGCTGGCGACTGTACATGCACAGTATGTGTATTTACCTTAATGTGTCCATATTAGAGAGTTTGGTCTATTATATCGAGGTTCGTTAGATGCGAAACCTCTTTTTAACAAACTACCCGTTTGACTGATGTCCGTTAAATGAAGGTTTTTCTATATCATGAATAGTAAAAAATATTGAAATGGATTGTAAATAAAAAATATTCAATAAAGATTGTAATAACTACCCCGACTTTTCTCCGACCCCATATCATGTTTGTAAAGGCCTGGAACTAAGGGATATGAATCCCTTGCCAGCCTAATGGGGATCTTATAAGAGGAAAGTCAAGAACCATGGTTTTCTGAGGGATAACAAACAACCTTTCGAGATTGACATCTCTTTACTATGAAAAGAACACAAAACTCTGATATCACTCACACAAATATCAAATAAAAATTACGGGCGTCAAACAATTATGAGAATCAAACAATTAATGGAGTCAAACAATAAAGGGAATCAAACAATTAATGGAGTCAACGATTACTGGAGTCAAACAATTAATGAGAATCAAACAATTAAGAGAATTAAACAATTAATAGAATCAAACAATTACGGGAGTCAAACAATTAATGGAATCAAACAATGAACAGATATTTCCTACGGCGGCGGCCCTGGAGAAGGTTCTGGAAAGCAGTGATCCACTCTCAGGGGGAAGGTCAAGTCAGCTTCCTTACTAGGCGTCGGCGTTGGCAGGCGAGGTCTTGCTTCACAGGAGAAATACCGGGGCACAGACGGTGGAGATGATGTGGCAGCCGGGGTAGGTGTCCAGAGTTTGACAGTCAATTTGTGAAGGTCTGGGGATTCAGCCCACGAGCCCAGGACACATTGGAAGAGAACACAACCAGAATTTGAACGAGCAGGTGGGAAGTGCAGCGGTGGTGCTAGTGTCTGGGGTGTCACGAGGCAGCAGTGACCTCACCTCCGTCTACACCCCCAAGTGGGCGGCAACCGTCCTGCTCGTTACAGCCCTGACAATGTTGTCTTTGCACGCTTAGTGAGCTTCAACCCCCTCTTTAAAGAGGATTTAGCTTTGTGTCTTTTGAATTGCTTATCGAGTATTTTATGGAGTTCCCGGGCACTTAGCTCGCCACTGCTATTGATTGCATGCGTCAATTCCTCATCAAGTTTAGGTGGGACCTTTTTCATTTTTCTCGTCCCTTCTTTTATGAGGGTGCATAGTTCACACTGGTTTTACTTTAACCTGTCGTATGACCACTACTTGTCGTCTAAACAAACGTATTCCTCTGAAGTACCCAGTACAGTTTGCTTGTCGGGGATGTAAGCATACAATTGATACGTGTTATCTTGAGCTATGAAAATATGTCTTTGCCAACCATTATTGAGTGTTATTTTCAAGTCATGGGCTGACGAAACCAGTGCTGCCACAAGCCGAAATAACTTTAAACGCTCTTTATCAGTTATGTCTTTTTCTATGAACTATTGAAAGGTGACTGGGGTCTCAACCTCAGGGTTAAACTCTTCTATTTTTATATTTTTCATCCGAGTCCCAATAAAAGTTATACGGTCATCCATGGACAAAATGTCTTCAGATACCTCTTCAGGCAGAATGTCTTCAGGCAGAATGTCTTTAGGCGCATTACCTGAAGGCACGCCCTTGGGTGATCCATTTCGAGATTTTATTAATTCATACAATTTTCGAATTCCCAAGAGAGTGAGGAGCAAAGCGACAACTATAAACATTATCAGAAGAAGAAACTCGATGGGGAAGGACTCCATCGAGGCTTTTTTAATCAAATCACGCAGTTGCTACACCTCCCCTATGAGACATTTATATTTCATATACCGGCCTACGACTGGTATTTGTCTCAAGGGGGAGTCACAGGCTGCGGACGGGGCTCGGGCACAGGTGGGTCCCTCATGAAGCTCAACAAAGAGGTCATGCTCCTGTGTAACGTCCTATCGGTACGAGACAGTGTCCGTTTTAAATCTAATTCTAATTTTAGTTTTTCAGATTAGAGTCGCGATTCCAAGCAGAACAAAGACGCCCAAAGCCCAAACACGAGAGCACACATAACCACTACTAATTTATACGTACTAACCATAGTTACTGTAGTTCGGTGTTTTAAGTTTAAAGGATTTATATTAATTGCGTTAAAGCAACGTCAGCATATGTTTATTAGATTTAGGTTGGAACAGTTACCTTCGACAACATACAGTACATGGTACACGGGCAGTTGTACAGTACTAGTGTTGGAGTGACTATAGTACTAGTGTTGTAGTGAATATTTAATACTAATGTTGGAGTGAATATGTAGTACTACTGTGGTAGTGAATATGAAGTACTAGTGTTGTAGAGAACATGTAGTACTATTGTTGTCGTGAACATATAGTACTAGTGTTGTAGAGAACATGTAGTACGAGTGTTGTCGAGAGCATGTAGTACTAGTGTTGTAGTGAATCATGTACATGGTACACGGGCAGTTGTACAGTACTAGTGTTGTAGTGTACATGTAGTACTAGTGTTGTGGTGAATATGTAGTACTAGTGTTGTGGTGAATATGTAGTACTAGTGTCGTAGTGAACATGTAGTACTAGTGTTGTAGAGAACATGTATGTGTTGTAGTTAATATGTTGTACTAGTGTTGTAGTGAACATGTAGTACTAGTGTTGTAGTAAATATGTAGTACTAGTGTTGGAATGAATATGCAGTACTAGTGTTGTAGTGAATATGTAGTACTAGTGTTGTAGTGAATATGTAGTACTAGTGTTGTAGTGAATATGTAGTACTAGTGTTGTAATGAATATGTAGTACTAGTGTTGGAGTGAATATGTAGTACTAGTGTGGTAGTGAATATGTAGTACTAGTGTTGGAATGAATATGTAGTACTAGTGTTGTAGTGAACATGTAGTACTAGTGCTGTAATGAATATGTAGTACTAGTGTTGTAGTGAACATGTAGTACTAGTGTTGTAGTAAATATGTAGTACTAGTGTTGTAATGAATATGTAGTACTAGTGTTGTAGTGAACATGTAGTACTAGTGTTGTAGTGAATATGTAGTACTAGTGTTGTAATGAATATGTAGTACGAGTGTTGTAGTGAACATGTAGTACTAGTGTTGTAATGAATATGTAGTACTAGTGTTGTAGTGAACATATAGTACCAGTGTTGTAGTGAATATGTAGTACTAGTGTTGTAATGAATATGTAGTACTATTGTAGTGAACATGTAGTACTAGTGTTGTAATGAATATGTAGTACTAGTGTTGTAATGAATATGTAGTACTAGTGTTGTAGTGAATATGTAGTACTAGTGTTGTAGTGAATATGTATACTAGTGTTGTAGTGAACATGTAGTACTAGTGTTGTAGTGAACATGTAGTACTAGTGTTGTAGTGAACATGTAGTACTAGTGTTGTAGTGAACATGTAGTACTAGTGTTGTAGTGAACATGTAGTACTAGTGTTGTAGAGAACATGTAGTACTAGTGTTGTAGTGAACATGTAGTACTAGTGTTGTAGTGAACATGTAGTACTAGTGTTGTAGAGAACATGTAGTACTAGTGTTGTAGTGAACATGCAGTACTAGTGTTGTAATGAACATGTAGTACTAGTTGTTGTAGAGAACATGTAGTACTAGTGTTGTAGTGAACATGCAGTACTAGTGTTGCAGTGAACATGTAGTACTAGTGTTGTAGAGAACATGTAGTACTAGTGTTGTAGTGAACATGCAGTACTAGTGTTGTAGAACATGTAGTACATGAACATGTAGTACTAGTGTTGTAGTGAACATGTAGTACTAGTGTTGTAGAGAACATGTAGTACTAGTGTTGTAGTGAACATGCAGTACTAGTGTTGTAGTGAACATGTAGTACTAGTGTTGTAGTGAACATGTAGTACTAGTGTTGTAGTGAATATGTAGTACTAGTGCTGTAGTGAATAAGTAGTACTAGTGTTGTAGTGAACATGCAGTACTAGTGCAGTACTAGTGTTGTAGAGAACATGTAGTACTAGTGTTGTAGTGAACATGCAGTACTAGTGTTGTAGTGAACATGTAGTACTAGTGTTGTAATGAATATGTAGTACTAGTGTTGTAGTGAACATATAGTACTAGTGTTGTAGTGAATATGTAGTACTAGTGTTGTAATGAATATGTAGTACTATTGTTGTAGTGAACATGTAGTACTAGTGTTGTAATGAATATGTAGTACTAGTGTTGTAATGAATATGTAGTACTAGTGTTGTAGTGAATATGTAGTACTAGTGTTGTAATGCATATGTACTACTAGTGTTGTAGTGAACATGTAGTACTAGTGTTGTAGTGAACATGTAGTACTAGTGTTGTAGTAAATTGTAGTGTTTGTGAAATATGTAGTACTAGTGTTGTAGAGAACATGTAGTACATGTAGTACTAGTGTTGTAGTGTGAGTACTAGTGTTGTGATGAATATGCAGTACTAGTGTTGTAGTGAACATGTAGTACTAGTGTTGTAGAGAACATGTAGTACTACTGTTGTAGTGAACATGCAGTACTAGTGTTGTAGTGAACATGTAGTACTAGTGTTGTAGAGAACATGTAGTACTAGTGTTTATGTAACATGTACTAGTGTTGTAGTGAACATGTAGTACTAGTGTGTAGTAGTAAATGAAATAGTACTAGTGTTGCAGTGAATATGTAGTATTGTGTTGTAGAGAACATGTGCTATGTTGTAGTAAATATGTTGTACTAGTGCTGTAGTGAAATTTAGTACTAGTGTTGTAGAGAACATGTAGTACTAGTGTTGTAGTGAATATGCAGTACTAGTGTTGTAGTGAACATGTAGTACTAGTGTTGTAGTGAACATGTAGTACTAGTGTTGTAGTGAATATGTAGTACTAGTGCTGTAGAACTAGTAGTACTAGTGTTGTAGTGACACATGCATACTAGTGCTGTAGTGAATAGTACTAGTGTTGTAGAGAACATGTAGTACTAGTGTTGTAGTGAACATGCAGTACTAGTGTTGTAGTGAACATGTAGTACTAGTGTTGTAATGAATATGTAGTACTAGTGTTGTAGTGAACATGTAGTACTAGTGTTGTAGAGAACATGTAGTACTAGTGTTGTAGAGAAAATGTAGTATTAGTGTTGTAGTGAATATGTAGTACTAGTGTTGTAGTGAATATGTAGTACTAGTGTTGTAGTGAATATGTAGTACTAGTGTTGTAGTGAATATGTATTACTACTGTTCTAGTGAATAAGTAGTACTAGTGTTGTAGAGAACATGTAGCACTAGTGTTGTAGAGAACATGTAGTACTAGTGTTGTAGTGAATATGCAGTACTAGTGTTGTAGTGAATATGCAGTACTAGTGTTGTAGAGAACATGTAGTACTAATGTTGTAGTGAAAATGTAGTATTAGTGTTGTAGTGAATATGTAGTACTAGTGTTGTAGTGAATATGTAGTACTAGTATTATAGTGAATATGTATTACTACTGTTCTAGTGAAAAAGTAGTACTAGTGTTGTAGTGAACATGTAGTACTAGTGATGTAGTGAATATGTGGTACTAGTGTTGTAGTGAACATGCAGTACTAGTGTTGCAGTGAATATGTAGTACTAGTGTTGTAGTGAACATGCAGTACTAGTGTTGTAGTGAATATGTAGTATTAGTGTTGTAGTGAATATGTAGTACTAGTGTTGTAGTGAATATGTAGTACTAGTGTTGTAGTGAATATGTAGTACTAGTGTTGTAGTGAATATGTATTACTACTGTTCTAGTGAATAAGTAGTACTAGTGTTGTAGAGAACATGTAGCACTAGTGTTGTAGAGAACATGTAGTACTAGTGTTGTAGTGAATATGCAGTACTAGTGTTGTAGTGAATATGCAGTACTAGTGTTGTAGAGAACATGTAGTACTAATGTTGTAGTGAAAATGTAGTATTAGTGTTGTAGTGAATATGTAGTACTAGTGTTGTAGTGAATATGTAGTACTAGTATTGTAGTGAATATGTATTACTACTGTTCTAGTGAAAAAGTAGTACTAGTGTTGTAGTGAACATGTAGTACTAGTGATGTAGTGAATATGTGGTACTAGTGTTGTAGTGAACATGCAGTACTAGTGTTGCAGTGAATATGTAGTACTAGTGTTGTAGTGAACATGCAGTACTAGTGTTGTAGTGAATATGTAGTATTAGTGTTGTAGTGAATATGAAGTACTAGTGTTGTAGAGAAAATGTAGTACTATTGTTGTAGTGAACATGTAGTACTAGTGTTGTAGAGAACATGTAGTACTAGTGTTGTAGTGAATATGTAGTAGTAGTGTTGTAGTGAACATGTAGTACTAGCGTTGTAGTCAATATGTGGTACTAGTGTTGTAGTGAATATGAAGTACTAGTGTTGTAGAGAACATGAAGTACTAGTGTTGTAGTGAATATGTAGTACTAGCGTTGTAGTCAATATGTGGTAATAGTGTTGTAGTGAATATGAAGTACTAGTGTTGTAGAGAACATGTAGGACTATTGTTGTAGTGAACATGTAGTACTAGTGTTGTAGAGAACATATAGTACTAGTGTTGTCGAGAACATGTAGTACTAGTGTTGTAGTCAATCATGTACATGGTACACGGGCAGTTGTCCAGTACTAGTGTTGTATTGTACATGTAGTACTAGTGTTGTGGTGAATATGTAGTACTAGTGTTGTAGTGAACATGTAGTACTAGTGTTGTAGTGAACATGTAGTACTAGTGTTGTAGAGAACATGTAGTACTAGTGTTGTAGTCAATCATGTACATGGTACACGGGCAGTTGTACAGTACTAGTGTTGTAGTGTACATGTAGTACTAGTGTTGTGGTGAATATGTAGTACTAGTGTTGTACTGAACATGTAGTATTAGTGTTGTAATGAATATGTAGTACTAGTGTTGTAGTGAACATGTAGTACTAGTGTTGTAGTGAACATGTAGTACTAGTGTTGTAGAGAACATGTAGCGCTAGTGTTGTAATGAATATGTAGTACTAGTGTTGTAGTGAATATGTAGTACTAGTGTTGTAGTGAATATGAAGTACTAGTGTTGTAGAGAACATGTAGTACTAGTGTTGGAGTGAAAATGTAGTATTAGTGTTGTAGTGAATATGTAGTACTAGTGTTGTAGTGAATATGTAGTAGTAGTGTTGTAGTGAATATGAAGTACTAGTGTTGTAGAGAACATGTAGTACTAGTGTTGTAATGAATATTTGGTCCTCGTGTTGTAGTGAATATGTAGTAGTAGTGTTGTAGAGAACATGTAGTACTAGTGTTGTAGTGAATATGTAGTAGTAGTGTTGTAGTGAATATGTAGTACTAGTGTTGTAGAGAACATGTAGTACTAGTGTTGTAATGAATATGTGGTCCTCGTGTTGTAGTGAATATGTAGTACTAGTGTTGTAGAGAACATGTAGTACTAGTGTTGTAGTGAACATGTAGTATTAGTGTTGTAGTGAATATGTAGTACTAGTGTTGTATTGAGCATGCAGTACTAGTGTTGTAAAGAACATGTAGTACTAGTGTTGTAGTGAATATGTAGTACTAGTGTTGTAGTGAACATGTAGTACTAGTGTTATAGTGAATATGTAGAACTAGTGTTGTAGTGAATATGTAGTACTAGCGTTGTAGTCAATATGTGGTACTAGTGTTGTAGTGAATATGTAGTACTAGTGTTGTAGAGAACATGTAGTACTCGTGTTGTAGTGAACATGTAGCATTAGTGTTGTAGTGAATATGTAGTACTAGTGTTGTATTGAGCATGCAGTACTAGTGTTGTAAAGAACATGTAGTACTAGTGTTGTTGTGAATATGTAGTACTAGTGTTGTAGTGAACATGCAGTACTAGTGTTGTAGTGAATATGTATTACTACTGTTGTAGTGAATAAGTAGTATTAGTGTTGTAGTGAATATGTAGTACTATTGTTGTAGTGAACGTGTAGTACTAATGTTGTAGTGAATCATGTAGTACTAGTGTTGTAGTGAATATGTAGTACTATTGTTGTAGTGAACGTGTAGTACTAATGTTGTAGTGAATCATGTAGTACTAATGAAGTAAAGTGAGTTGGCAAGAGCGTAATTAAGGGCCGTGTTGTTCATGCTGCCTAAGTCCCCACAATTTCTGCTTCATAATGTTGGTTATTCTTTGTTTAGTCTGATGATGCTGTAAAGTGTGTGTAGGGGTGGCAGAGAGAGGGCGGCTGGTAAATAGAGGCATATGAGAGAGAGAGAGAGAGAGAGAGAGAGAGAGAGAGCATTGCTTCCAAACAGAAGACAAACAGAAAAAATAGACAGATAGAGAAAACGAAATATTAATAAACAGACAGTGAGACAGACAGCTAATACATATACAGTAGGCTCTCGCCAATAACGTTTAATAGATGCCTGAAAAACGCCGTTATTAGCGAAAACGTTATTTGTGTGACATTAAAACACATGGAAAAAGGGTTTATTGGTGCTGCCGCCCCAAGAATTTCTCCCACATTTTCCCCTTAGAAACCCTCCTAACACTTTTTGTTCACTGAAATAAAAAGAATTGTTATTCAATCATCAAAAGAAAGAGTTTGAGTAATATATCACTTAGCCTGGGGGAGTTTTTGAGGTGTTTTGTGTGATGATTGTTCGGTATCTGAGGGCCGCTAACACTTGCACTGCCTTTCATTCTACAAGCTAAGCATTTCACAAGGAAATGATCTGTTATCACTAACAACCTGTTTCTATCACTTTTATCATTCATAGCTCGCCTCGCATTTCCATCACTACCGAAATATTTCTTATCCAGTGCAATACTCTTCTTGGTCTCCTCTAAGTTCTTCTTAATATTTCGCAGTGTAGACTCAGGACAGTTCAATTTCCTCACAATATCAATGTTCCGTGCACCACTTTCAGTGAGCTCAACAATCTGTTCTTTATCCTTGACCGAGTAGGAATGTCTCACCCCTCCAGCCTCCCTACACTCTGACCCTTCTCAACCCCCGCATTACCCTGCCACCCACTCACACATCGGCTCTAGTCCTCCACCGGCCTCCCTCTTTCCCTAGCTGGTGAATGCTTCGGATTGAAGATTCGATACTCCCCGAGTTCACACCACACAGAAAGGGTGCATTAACAACGCTGATTGTAATTGTTGGAAGTGGAAAAGAATGTACAGTCGCCAGCAAATGTCCTGTCACCTCTCCTGCCGTTCCACGAATCCCGAAATTCTCTCTCGTGAACCTAAGCAGTAGACCCTGATGCTTTATTCTGTCCACGGCTGCTTCGGCTTCGCGAGTCTAAACCTCGGGGTTCGTGGAGCAGCAGGAGAGGCGACAGGACATTTGCTGGCGACTGTACATGCACAGTATGTGTATTTACCTTAATGTGTCCATATTAGAGAGTTTGGTCTATTATATCGAGGTTCGTTAGATGCGAAACCTCTTTTTAACAAACTACCCGTTTGACTGATGTCCGTTAAATGAAGGTTTTTCTATATCATGAATAGTAAAAAATATTGAAATGGATTGTAAATAAAAAATATTCAATAAAGATTGTAATAACTACCCCGACTTTTCTCCGACCCCATATCATGTTTGTAAAGGCCTGGAACTAAGGGATATGAATCCCTTGCCAGCCTAATGGGGATCTTATAAGAGGAAAGTCAAGAACCATGGTTTTCTGAGGGATAACAAACAACCTTTCGAGATTGACATCTCTTTACTATGAAAAGAACACAAAACTCTGATATCACTCACACAAATATCAAATAATAATTACGGGCGTCAAACAATTATGAGAATCAAACAATTAATGGAGTCAAACAATAAAGGGAATCAAACAATTAATGGAGTCAACGATTACTGGAGTCAAACAATTAATGAGAATCAAACAATTAAGAGAATTAAACAATTAATAGAATCAAACAATTACGGGAGTCAAACAATTAATGGAATCAAACAATGAACAGATATTTCCTACGGCGGCGGCCCTGGAGAAGGTTCTGGAAAGCAGTGATCCACTCTCAGGGGGAAGGTCAAGTCAGCTTCCTTACTAGGCGTCGGCGTTGGCAGGCGAGGTCTTGCTTCACAGGAGAAATACCGGGGCACAGACGGTGGAGATGATGTGGCAGCCGCTGTAGTAGCCGGGGTAGGTGTCCAGAGTTTGGCAGTCAATTTGTGAAGGTCTGGGGATTCAGCCCACGAGCCCAGGACACATAAGAAGAGAACACAACCAGAATTTGAACGAGCAGGTGGGAAGTGCAGCGGTGGTGCTAGTGTCTGGGGTGTCACGAGGCAGCAGTGACCTCACCTCCGTCTACACCCCCAAGTGGGCGGCAACCGTCCTGCTCGTTACAGCCCTGACAATGTTGTCTTTGCACGCTTAGTGAGCTTCAACCCCCTCTTTAAAGAGGATTTAGCTTTGTGTCTTTTGAATTGCTTATCGAGTATTTTATGGAGTTCCCGGGCACTTAGCTCGCCACTGCTATTGATTGCATGCGTCAATTCCTCATCAAGTTTAGGTGGGACCTTTTTCATTTTTCTCGTCCCTTCTTTTATGAGGGTGCATAGTTCACACTGGTTTTACTTTAACCTGTCGTATGACCACTACTTGTCGTCTAAACAAACGTATTCCTCTGAAGTACCCAGTACAGTTTGCTTGTCGGGGATGTAAGCATACAATTGATACGTGTTATCTTGAGCTATGAAAATATGTCTTTGCCAACCATTATTGAGTGTTATTTTCAAGTCATGGGCTGACGAAACCAGTGCTGCCACAAGCCGAAATAACTTTAAACGCTCTTTATCAGTT
>NW_024716978.1:0-6950 GCF_018991925.1 Homarus americanus | reverse complement strand
CTGAGACTCCCAGGCACACCTCTGGCACTGCATGGTACACCTCCGATATTCCCAGGTACACCTCCGATATTCCCAGGTACACCTCCGATACTCCCAGGTACACCTTTGAGACTCCTAGGTACTTCACTGACACTCCCTGGTATACCTATGACATTCCCAGGTAGACTTCTGACACTCCCAGGTACGCCTCTGATACTCCCAGGTACACCTTTGACACTCCCAGGTACTCCACTGACATTCCCTGGCACACCTCTGACACCTGGAGGCACACGTCCGACCTCCCAGACACACCTCCACACCCCAGGCACATCTCTGACACTCCCCAGGCACACCTCCGACATTCCCAGGTACACCTCTGACACTTCCTGGTACACTTCTCACATTCCCAGGTACACCTCCGACACTCCCAGGTACACCGCTGACACTCCCAGGTACACCTCTGACACTCCCAGGTACACCGCTGACATTCCCAGGAACACCTCTCACACTCCCAGGTACACCTCTGATACTCCCAGGTACACCTCTGACACTCCCAGGTACACCTCTGAGACTGCCAGGTACACCTCTGACAATCCCAGGTACTCCTGTGACACTCCCAGGTACACCTCCGACACTCCTAGGTATACATCCGATATTCCCAGGTACACCTCTGACACTCCCAGGTACACCTCTGTTACTCCCAGGTACACCTTTGAGACTCTCAGGTACTCCACTGACACTCCCAGGTACACCTCTGACACTCCCAGGTACTCCACTGACATTCCCTGGTACACCTCTGACACTCCCAGGTACACACTGCCAGGCACACCTGACACCCCAGGCACACTCCAACACTCCCCAGGCACACTTCTCACACTTGCACACCTCCGACACTCCCAGGCACACCTCTGACACTCCCAGGCACACCTCTGACACTCCAAGGCACACCTCTCACACTCCCCAGGCATGTTCCTCTGACACTCCCAAGTACTCCACTGACATTCCCTGGTACACCTCTGACACTCCGAGGCACACGTCCGACACTCCCAGATACACCTCTGACACTCCCAGGTACATCTCTGACACTCCGAGGAACACCTCTGACACTGCCAAGTACACCTCTGAAACTCCCAGGTACACGTCCGACACTCCCAAGTACACCTCCGACACTCCCAGGTACACCTCTGACACTCCCAGGTACATCTCCGATATTCTCAGGTACACCTCCGATATTCCCAGGTACAACTCTGATACTCCCAGGTGTAATGAGACAAAATCTCACATGAAGAGGTAAGTTAGGAGTTTATAGTAGTAGAGTATTATAGCGAGAGGAAATGGTAGCGCGTCTCGAGGGTGTGATGTCAACACTGTATATTAACACAGGCACAGTACAAGTGTAGTATATAAAACACCAATGCGTGTTACAGCTTTATTTTACTAGTTCAATAGGGGGGATTAATAGGTGGGGTTCGTACACAATTTATGATAGACTATGGTATTCTCGTATAACCTAACCTCACAATTAGAATGGGCACTTCACTAAGTCGATCGTTGGGGAGGTTCGGGATCACTGCACTTCTACAGTCTACACAGCCAGCACTTACTGTTACACGTGGAGTTGACAGCACTTCGTCGATGGACCAGGGCTGAGACTTCGTCACACTTAATGGCGGTCTTCTCTCGAGCGGGACTCGGGGACCTGGTAGCTGGCCCTTCCTGGTTACAGACACTCTCTCTGCGTGAGAGGAGCTCCAGCCCCTATATATTGGTCGAGCCGGGGGGTGACCTCTCCTACTGAACTGGGTGTGTCTTGACCGGGTTGTTGGGTCAACAGGAGTGCTGGCTAATTAGCGGGTCCTTGAATTACTAAGGTCATGACGCCGGGTAGAGCTGATCGAGTGGTGGTGAGAATTCTGGTTCCCTAGTGTCAGGTCTGGGCGGCTGTGTGCAGGTGTCGTCCTGCCCAGGTGTCTTGATTAGGTGCGGTTTGTAGGTCACCCGGCTAACTCAAGTCATTAGCGGACGAGGTCAAGTCCCTAGGGTCGACCTGAGGTGTGTCAACCCGGGATGTGGTGGTGCCACGAGGTCTGTAGTGCTTGCTGTTACATGTGACATAATTCTGGGCTGTAAGCTTTGGTCTGACAAACAATCATTACACAGGTACACCTTTGAGACTCCCAGGTACTCCACTGACACTCCCTGGTACACCTCTGACACTCCCAGGTACATCTCCGATATTCTCAGGTACACCTCCGATATTCCCAGGTACAACTCTGATACTCCCAGGTACACCTGACACCTATGCGTCTCTGGACACCCCAGGTACACCTCTGACACCCCTGGCACACCTCTGACACCCAGGCACACCTAAGACTGCCAGGCACACCGCCGACACCCTAAGTACAACCTCCTGACAACTCTGCGCCACCCCTGACATCCCTATGCACCTCCCCACACCCCAGCCACACCTGGACATTCTAGATATCCCTCTGACACCCCACACCTCCACTCCCCAGGCACACCCTGAGACTGCCAGGCACACCTCCACAATCCCAGGCACCTCCCCAGACACCTACAGGTACACCTCTGACACTCCCAGGTACACCTCCGATATTCTCAGGTACACCTCCGATATTTCCAGGTACACCTCTGATACACCCAGGCACACCTTTGAAACTCCCAGGTACTCCACTGACACTCCCTGGTACATCTCTGACATTCCCAGTTACACCTCCGAGACTCCCAGTTACACCCTTGACACTCCCAGGTACACCCCTGACACCTATGCACACCTCCACACTCCCCATGCACACCTGATAACTCCAGGCACACCCCTGAGACCCCAGGCACCCACTGACACCCTGGTACACCTGACATCTCAGCCACCCTCCGACACGCCCAGTTACACCCCTGACACTCCCAGATACACCTCTGACACTCCCTGGTTCACCTCTGAGACTCCCAGGTACACCTCTGACACTCCCTGGTACACGACCGATATTCCCAGTTACACCTCCGATATTCCCAGGTACACCTCCGATACTCTCAGGTACACCTTTGAGACTCCCAGGTACACCTCTGACACTCCCAGGTACACATCTGATACCTCCCTGGTACACCTCTGACACTCCCAGGTACACCTCCGATACTCCCAGGTACACCTCTCATACTCCCAGGTACACCTCTGACACTCCCAGGTACTCCTCTGACACTCCCTGTTTCACCTATGAGACTCCCAGGTACACCTCTGACACTCCCTGATACACCTCCGATATTCCCAGGTACACCGCTGACACTGCCAGGTACTACTCTGACACTCCATGTACACCTCCGACAGTCCCAGGTACACCTCTGACACTCCCAGGTACACCTCAGACACTCCTAGGTACACCCCATATACTCCCAGGTACACCCCAGACACTCCCAGTTACACCTCCGACACTCCCAGTTACACCTCTGACACTCCCAGGTGCACCTCAGACCCTCCCAGGTACACCTCAGACACTCCAAGGTGCACCTCTGACACTCCCCAGTGCACCTATGACACTCCTAGGCACACCTCTGACACTCCCAGGTACACCTCAGAGACTCCCAGGTACACTGCTGACACTCCCAGGTACACCTCCAACACTCCCAGGTAAAACTCCGACACTCCCAGGTAAACCTCCGATCCTCCTAGATACACCTCTGACAATCCCAGGTACACCTCTGACACTCTTAGGTATTCCTCTGACATTCCCTGGTACACCTCTGACACTCCCAGGTACACCTCTGACACTGCCAGATACACCTCCGACAATCCCAGGTACTACTGTGACACTCCCAGGTACACCTCCGACACTGCCAGGTACACCGCTGACACTCCTAGGAACACCTCCGATATTCCCAGGTACACATCCGATATTCCCAGGTACAACTCTCATACTCCCAGGTACACCTTTGAGACTCCCAGGTATTCCATTGACACTCCCTGGTACACCTCTGACATTCCGAGTTACACCTCCGACACTCCCAGTTACAACCCTGACACTCCCAGGTACACTTCTGACAATCCCAGGTACACCTCTGATACTCCCAGGTACACCTCTGACACTCCCAGGTACACCTCCGATACTCCCAGGTACACCTCCGAAACTCCCAGGTACACCTCTGAAACTCCCAGGTACTCCTCTGACGCTCCCTGGTTCAACTCTGAGACTCCCAGGTACACCTCTGACACTCCCTGGTACACCTCCGATATTCCCAGGTACACCTCCGATACTCAGGTACCTTTGAGACTCCCAGGTACTCCACTGACACTCCCTGGTACACCTCTGACATTCCGAGTTACACCTCCGACACTCTCAGTTACAACCCTGACACTCCCAGGTACACCTCTGACACTCTAAGGTAACCCTCTGATACTCCCAGGTACACCTCTGACACTCCCAGGTATAACTCCGTTATTCCCAGGTACACCTCCGATACTCCCAGGTACACCTCTGACACTCCCAGGTACACCTCTGACACTCCCAGGTACTCCTCTGACACTCCCAGGTACACATCCGATACTCCCAGGTACACCTTTGAAACTCCCAGGTACTTCCCTGACACTCCCTGGTATACCTCTCACATTCCCAGGAACACCTCTGACTCTCCCAGGTACACCTTTGATACTCCCAGGCACACCTCTTTCACTCCCAGGTCCGCCTCCGACACTCCCAGGTACAACTCCGACACTCCCAGGTAAACCTCCGATCCTCCTAGATACACCTCTGACAATCCCAGGTACACCTCTGACACTCATAGGTATTCCTCTGACATTCCCTGGTACACCTCTGACACTCCCAGGTACACCTGTGACACTGCCAGATACACCTCCGACAATCCCAGGTACTACTGTGACACTCCCAGGTACACCTCCGACACTGCCAGGTACACCGCTGACACTCCTAGGTACACCTACGATATTCCCAGGTACACCTCCGATATTCCCAGGTACAACTCTCATACTCCCAGGTACACCTTTGAGACTCCCAGGTACTCCACTGACACTCCCTGGTACACCTCTGACATTCCGAGTTACACCTCCGACACTCCCAGTTACACCCCTGACACTCCCAGGTACACTTCTGACACTCCCAGGTACACCTCTGATACTCCCAGGTACACCTCTGACACTCCCAGGTACACCTCCGATACTCCCAGGTACACCTCCGAAACTCCCAGGTACACCTCTGAACCTCCCAGGTACTCCTCTGACGCTCCCTGGTTCACCTCTGAGACTCCCAGGTACACCTCCGACACTCCCTGGTACACCTCCGATATTCCCAGGTACACCTCCGATATTCCCAGGTACACCTCCGATACTCCCAGGTACACCTTTGAGACACCCAGGTACTTCACTGACACTCCCTGGTATACATCTGACATTCCTAGGTACACCTCTGACACTCCCAGGTACACCTCAGTCACTCCCAGGCACACCTCTGACACTCCCAGGTACACCGCTGACACTGCCAGGTACACCTCTGACACTCCATGTACACCTCCGACACTCCCAGGTACACCTCTGATACTCCCAGGTACACCTCTGACATTCCCAGGTACACCTCCGATACTCCCAGGTACGCCTTTGAGAGACTCCTGGGTGCTCACTGACCTCCCTAATTGCCTCTGACATTCCCAGTTACACCTCCGACACGCCCAGTTACACCCCTGACACTCCCAGGTACACCTCTGACACTCCCTGGTTCACCTCTGAGACTCCCAGGTACACCTCGGACACTCCCTGGTACACCTCTCACACTCACAGGTACTCCAGTGACACTCCGTGGTACTTCTCTGACACTCCCAGGTACACCTCAGACACTTCCAGGTACACCTCAGACACTCCCAGGTACACCTCAGACACTCCCAGGCACACCTCTGACACTCCCATTTACACCGCTGACACTGCCAGGTACACCTCTGACACTCCATGTACACCTCCGACACTCCCAGGTACACCTCTGACACTCCCAGGTACACCTCTGACACTCCCAGGTTCACTTCTGACTCTCCCAGGTACACCTCTGACTAACCCATGAACACCTCTGTCACTCCCAGGTACTCCACTGACATTCCCTGGTACACCTCTGACACTCCTAGGTACACGTCCGACACTCCCAGATACACTTCTGACACTCCCAGGTACACCTCTGATACTCCCAGGTACACCTCTGACACTCCCAGGTACACCTCCGATACTCCCAAGTACACCTCCGATACTCCCAGGTACACCTCTAAAACTCCCAGGTATTCCTCTGACGCTCCCTGGTTCACCTCTGAGACTCCCAGGTACACCTCTGACACTCCCTGGTACACCTCCGATATTCCCAGGTACACCTCCGATATTCCCAGGTACACCTCCGATACTCCCAGGTACACCTTTGAGACACCCAGGTACTTCACTGACACTCCCTGGTATACGTCTGACATTCCCAGGTACACCCCTGACACTCCCAGGTACACCTCTGATACTCCCAGGTACACCTCTGACACTTCCAGGTCCGCCTCCGACACTCCCAGGTACAACTCCGACACTCCCAGGTAAACCTCCGATAATCCTAGGTACACCTCTGACACTCCCAGGTACACCTCTGACACTCTTAGGTATTCCTCTGACACTCCCTGGTACACCTCTGACACTCCCAGGTACACCTCAGACACTCCCTGGTACACCACTGACACTCCCAGGTACACCTCTTTCACTCCCTGGTTCTCCCCTGACACTCCCAGCTACACCTCAGACACTCCCAGGTATGCCTCAGACACTCCCAAGTACACCTCTGACACTCCCAGGTACACCTCAGACACTCCTAGGTACACCTTTCACACTCCCAGGTACACCTCTCACACTCCCAGGTACTCATGTGACACTCCCTGGTACTTCTCTGACATTCCCGGGTACTCCACTGACACTCCCTGGCACACCCCTGAAACTCCCAGGT
>NW_024716977.1:0-29605 GCF_018991925.1 Homarus americanus | reverse complement strand
TTGCTTAAATAATGAAGAAAATTATATTAATGAATTGCCAACTGAGCTACAACCACAGCTGCCACAAGATTCTCACATCAAATTTCCTTAATTATTTAAACAAATATACAAACATTTGGAAACTTCTCATGACCTTAAAAAACAATGAATAGTTCATTATTATAAAAACGTTACCTGTTTGTTTAATACTTATCCTGACAGTGATACAGCCGAAAACAGAACCACCAATCACAATCACCTTTTCATATAGCCTTCCTTTACCAAGTATTGCACTTACACCTGGTACAGTGAATGGCGGGTTTTGAGAATTAGCAGAAATATTTGTTGACGCTATAGTATATTGAGGTGAGTGGGTGTAAGCAACCTCGTTATAGTGGTCAGATAACGGTGCTAAGAAAGGATTACATTCTGATTCCAAATATAACGTCTTTACCTACTATCTGATAAAAGATGTATTGCGGTGGGGGTAACGTGGGTGGTGTGACGTAAGGATACAGGAAGGTGGCAGGGTTCATGGGGGGTCACGTGCTGAGGGCTGGAGAGGAGTAAGGTTGCATCGTCTTTTTATTTAGAATATTATCCTCAGTCTGTGAATATTGAAGTTCCCTATTTAATTTCAATTAAATCACAGATCAACAAATATAACTTCATTGCCTCTTATCTGCTATATTATGTAGTCAATATATTCTTTCGTGGACACTTGTGTAGCTGAAGTCGTTTTATAAGAAGAAATGCTGTATGCATGTGTATGTTGTATACCAACACAATATATGACTTATTTAATTGTATAAATAATAGTGTACTGAACAGGCGACAAAGTAATTTGCCGTCTCGAAACTTAAATTTTTCAGAGACAGGTGATGTGGGAGTGTGGGGGCAGGGTCGAGGCTAACTAAGACAGTCATAACCAGAAGTCATAAGTGTATTAGGAATCATCACGTCATATATATTTGGAAAACTATGCTAAGGGCATACTATGTAATTGCTTTATGAAAACATTGTATATTTTTATGATTAAAGTAGAACCGACACAGCACGAGTTCCCTGCTGTTATACACAAGATATGTGGAACAGATTTGGGGCAACTTTTCATAAGATATTGTACTGCCAACAGCTCGAGTGAAGCGGGGCTTGATATGACAAATTGGTTGGTTATGTTGGCGATCTGAAATGTAACAATACGCTTTCATACACAAGTACAGTCACTCATAAAAGAAATGGATCCCCCTGGGGGAGAGGTCTTGGAGCTCGTGGTATATCAGTTCTGGTAACAGTGTACAGTACCTGACATTGGGGGGAATCACTTTCTGAACACGAGCCACTGCCTTGGGTCATGTCTCATTTCATGCACAACTGATATGAGGTGACTCTAACAGCATAATTGTTACCTTTATTAATATTATAGTCTAAGATCCTAATATCATCACTAAACTGACCTTAGTAGTCGCATTAAGCCTATATCCAAACAGAGCTTATTATACATAAAGGAGAGTTCATTCGTATACTTGCTCGACCACGGTTTGAATGCGTGTCTTGAGGAGAGGCTTTGGCTAGAGGAGAAAAGATTGCACTATTGAACAGCATACAAGACGACCTGTGGCTTTCAAGTAACGAATCGGAAGCAGATGATCCGCAGCCAACAGCAATGGAGGTGACAGACAGTTTTCAAGAGGTGATTAGTAAGAAAGAAAAGAAGAGGAAGCGAGAGTTGGTGAAGGAAGTGATAGTGATGAGATCATGAATGATAGGAAGAAAGGGAGTGCATATGCAAAAGACAGCAGAAGGAATTCAACCCGGAATATAACACAGCAGGTTGGTCGAATGAATCATTGTGACAGTAGTACAGTACATATGTGACGAGCAACCCAGGTAATGGAAACAGCTCAGGTAGGAGGAGGTTAAACTTTCCAAGTGATTTACGCATGTCATTCTATGAGCGGCTGCTGTGGGCTGCTACACTGGGAAGAAAGTATAAAATGTTTGAACCCTACTTAAGGAAGGTCGTAATAATTCCTATCTGACTGTAGCTGGGGATGAATCGGTAAAGTTTATGATGACGACAGGATTTAAAGAGGTGTTAATGACGATGCCTCAGGACACAGAGCAACACACCAAGGTGATCGTCCTCATGCACCCGGTTATGCTGGATCCTGATTTTCTACTTGACGATACTTGATTCGTATGGGCAAAGCGACACGAAATCCGAGGTGAGAAGAAGAACCATGTGGTAGTAGGGTGTGTCATAGGAGGGAAGATCAGCTAAAACTAATGGCCCATCACTTTTTTGGTAGATTTTAGTGTATATAAACAGAAAATAATTTCAGTTTCAATATTTTGCAACCTTTTGCTAGGTAAATTTTAGCGTGAAATTTATCGAAAATCTAACGTACAGCTGCATTAGTGCATTACAATTAAATAGTGAACATTGCTTTCTGACTTCATTCTTTAACAACCCAACTAACAATATTTTTCTGTTTCAGATTCTGATGCATTTATAAGTTGATAATATTTGCGATGGCTGCTTGTGTCAGGACGAGGAACCAAAAATCCAGCCATCTCAGTCACTATCTTGGGTCTGGGAGAGCTCCTGAAGTCGGAGTTGCCTACATTGAGATGCTTTGAGATACGGTGTTTTAATCAGGCAAATCAGTGAAAAGAACCAAAGAACTTACACAAACAAAGACATTGCCAGTGATATGACCAAAGCTGTCTTGGCATAGTACACTCTGGCTAACGCTCAGTTCAAGCCTCCAGTCATAACAAGTCAGAAGAAGATTAGTGAGAGACTGCTAGCCAGTTGGGAAAAGGCAAGAGATATCTCTCTTGGGAGAGGAAAACTTGCAGTTAAGGACAGCTTTGCCAAGCAACTGGACCAGTTATTTGACATAATTACTTGCAAGTGCCCAATTGTTCTCTGTCCTGAGTTTGGATGCGATCGTGACTGTAAATCCGAACATCTCCTGTATTTGCAAGCGTGAACTGAAGATTCCTGTGATCGAACTGGCATTTGCCAAAGCACAGAGAGACTGGCAGTATAGGGGCTCTCATGATTTCTAGCCAAGATATTCCGGAGTCCAAGAGACAGGAGGCTGCCACAGAGAGACAGAAGAGGAGAAGAGTTGCCGAGGAAAAGAGACTTGAGAAGGCCCAGGGTGAGGTAAAAAAAGGCCGATGATTGGAGTCAAGCTGATTCAGAGTTTAATGACTTCCCCATGGCTGATCCGAGTGCTGACCAGGAGAATGGTGACTTTGTCCCTAACCCAGAAAATACTGATCCCAAACCTTCCAGGCATAAGATTCGAAATAGGAAAGATATCCCGAGCATAGCTCTGGCCAGCATGCGACACCACACTGGTCTCAGAGAAACTGCAGAGACAGCAACAGCTGCCTGGGTTGACGGTGGTTTGATAACACCTGGATGATGTTCACCTGGTGATAGATCATAAACAAAGTATGAGAGCTTCAGGAGAACTTGTCAGCAACCCAAAGATATTTGATATAAGAACACAAACAGAGACCTGGATGTTGTTCCCTGCCATGGTGGAAGGAGGAACACCTGCTGCAGGAACCAGGAGGAAGTATTCGTGTATTTACCCAGAGAAAGATGGACATCAGAAAACCAGCTGAGAAAGTGGCAGATAACATTGTGAACTGGCTCAGAGAGAGGAACGTAGACCAGACCCTGCAGGCCATTGGAGGGGACAGCACCAACACGAACACAGGGTGGCAAGGGGGGGGTCATACAGTGGATAGAGCGGAAGATTGGGAGGAAGCTGGTCTGGATTGTTTGTGACCTTCACACCAACGAGTTGCCACTCAGACATCTGATCCAGGAGCTGGATGGCAAGACTCTTTCAAACAACAGATGGTCTGGTCCTCTTGGCAAGATGCTGGACTCTGCCACTGAGTTAGAAATATATCCGAGCTTTGAGAAAATCACAGTTGGCCCTCTACTCGTTGAGCTTGCACATACTGTCATTGACGACCTGAGTACTGACCAGTACTATGGTTACATGATTTGCAGTGCCATCAAAACTGGGGTCTTGCCTGATAGACTTGCTTACCTGCCGATAGGTCCAGTCTCACATTCTAGGTGGCTCACAACGGCTCTCAGGTTCTGCAGAATTTGGGTCGCTCATCATAAACTGAAAGGGAACCAGCTTCACAACCTGAGGACTTATTGTCCAATCTATCGAGTACCATTTGCCAAATTGGTTCAACACCAAGGTCAAGCTATCAAGCCTGAAGGTCCGAGATGTTTCTCCAGCTTGGAGCTCCGAGGAGTCAAAGCGAAGAAGGTTGTTCAGATTGTGGAGCAGACTGTGAGGAGATCTTCCTGGTATGCTCATCCTGAGGCAGTTCTGCAGACAATGCCCTGCAGTAAGGATGAGGAGGAGAGAAGAGTGGCAGTCAAAAAGATCTTGGATATGAGACTTATGAGAGGATCTGGGCATGACGAATCAGTTGGTGACGATTCCTTCAGGGTCAGGAAGACTCCTGAAGTCAATCCAGGTGCCAAGACCCTCACTGATCTCATAGATCTGGATAACATCCAGGCTGACAGTGAGCCCCCTCTTACCTGCAGCCTCACCAATGTTCAAGTCAGAGCTTTCCTGGACAACCCCATGCATGTCCCTGCCTGGCCCTCGCACACCCAGAGTATAGAGCGTTGTGTACAGCAAGTGAGCGAGGCCAGCAGTCACGTGTACAGCCAGGAGAGGAGGGAAGGCTACATCCGAGCTCAGGTGGTCAGCAGGGAGGTGATGAGTAGAAACAGAAGCAAGAAAGACATGTTCTCTATGGTGTGCAGCAACACCGGGTCGTAGTAGTAAAACCGGTTTTTTTGTATTTGATGATTTTGTTTTCTAAAGGAATATTAAATTTAATAAATGTGTCAAGATCATTCGTTTCACTATTCTGGATCATTTTCATCCTAATAAATTAACCTGATACTTTACTTTACTGCTATTTAGTGGTGTTGGTAAAAGGGTGGGAATACTGAATTTTCATAAGATTTCAAGTTAAAATTTACCTAGCAAAAAATGAAAACTTTTCAAATCTGAAGATATCACATGATTCTGCACATAGAACTACATCATTAATACCATGGGCCGATTTTTCAAACTCAAAAAAAAAAATTCGCCTCCGTATGACACACCCTAATGTGGTAGCCTTGATGAAGGGAGACGTTCCGGAGAAGATATTCATTTCTGGAATGGGATATAGGAGAATTGCAAAGTTTATTGAACAACCTGTTCTGTGTTACAAGTGCAGCAGGTGGGGCCATATGGCCTGGGAATGTCAAAGTGAGTGTCGGTGTCGTTACTGTTGAAAAAATCATAATTCAATAGAATGTGGAAATAAATAAAGTCTGGGCAACATGATGTGCCATTGTGCCAAGCTCTTGCAATTGTGGCGGCGCGCACAATGCAGGTTCCCCAGTTTGCAATAAGAAGCAAGGTCGGATCCAGGGGGTCCTGGTGTCGGGACCCCCCATTTCAACAGAAAATTCCAATACTTTTCTTTAATGCCCCAACATGCCAATGTTATTGGGTAGATTTAAAAAAATTATCTTGGGGGGCGTTTAACAGCGCCCCCCCCCCCAAAAAAGCTGGGTGGGCTCGCTGCGTTCGAAATGTTCCCCCACCCACAAATTCTTGGACCCCCCTTTTGGTATTGCTGGATCCGCCCCCGAGAAGCCATAGATGCGTGGTGCGCGGTGGCAGAGCGTGGGGGAGGTACAGCAGCGAGAAAGGAAGAAGGACGAGGAGTTGCAGGTGAGACAACTCTACCTTCAACAGAGAACGTGTGGAAGATGATGTTGTTATAGAGTGACACGTTGGAGGTAACCGGAAATGGTGCAAGAGCTGCACCAAAAGTTGTTCCAGAAGATAAGGTAATTGACAAGTTTGGTGATGTGTATGATGTAGTAGTTCAACTCAGGCAAGAAATTCAGATGCTTAGAAAAAAGGTAGAGGACAACCAGAGGGTAATTGCCTATTTGTGAATATAGAAATGTGGATGTTGAACTAAATGTGGACATTAGGGAGAGATAACCCGCAAGGGGGATGACATACCAGAAGTATTACATGATAAGGTATAGCTCGAGTGAAAGAAGTAATGGAACAGAAGTCTCCAAATGTTCGTATATTTGTTTAAATAATGATGAAAATTATATTAATGAATTGACAACTCATCTACAACCACAGCTGCCACAAGATTCTCACATCAAAGTTTCTTCATTATTTAAACAAATATACGAACATTTGGAAACTTCTCATGACCTTAAAAAACAATGATTAGTTTATTATTATAAAAATTCTACCTTTGGTCTTTTTAACATTTATCCTGACAGTAATACAGCCGAAAACAGATCCACCAATCACAATCACCTTTACATACAGCCTTCCTTTACCAAGTATTGCCAGGTAAAATTGCGAGCACGAGACCCAGGGTGGGGTCGGTGCATCTTTGGCTGACTGTACATGTTGCATGAATGACCAGCCCCGTACAACACTCAGTGGATGTAAGGGAGGCTGTTCGCACACAGTGAACTTGTGTGGTCAGAACAACAAGAACTGTAAGTACTTATGACTGTTTTGAAATCAGCATTGTGTGCACTCTCAAATAAAAGTTACCAATGATTCTTGTTAATGTGGTGTTTTTGTCTCGGCTGTAACCTCAGAAAACTCGCATTACATGAGTTTGACGGCCGTATTATTGAACAACATCTTCCCTTGAAGAATGCCCTCATGTCGAAAGCCGTATTTTTAATTGCGAAGAACCTTTTATTGCAGCACACGAATGAGTGTAGTGGTATGAGAACGAACTAATAGTACTTAACTTTGAAGAGGTAGCTATGAGATGCTTTTCGTCACCCTCTTCATAATTATTTTGTTAGTTTTATTGAATATTTATAGTCAATACGATTAATGTACAAAGAAACACGTAATTGAAATTTTATAAATGTATTTTTTTTTGCATTATTGGTTTTACGGCCCATATTTTGACAGTGTAAAAGCTGTGTTCCCCGTTTGCGGATGACACCAAAATAGGGCGGCAGATTAATTCAGGGCAGGATGCAAATGCATTGCAGTAGGATCTAAATAAACTGAAGGGGTGGTCTGAAAAATGGCGAATGAAATTCAACACCAGCAAGTGCAGCGTACTTAATATTGGAAGAACAAATACTGATAATGTATACAGCCTTAACAACATCAACCTAGAGAAGTCGACTTGTGAAAGAGACCTAGGGGTACTTGTAAGCCCGGACCTACGGCCTAGAAAACAGTGCGTTTATGTTCGAAATAAGTCAAACAGAGTATTGGGTTTTATATCTAGAAGAATAAGTAACAAGAGTGCAGAGGTCTTATTACAACTATATCTTGCGCTAGTCAGGCCGCACCTCGATTATGCGGTTCAGTTCTGGTGCCCCTATTATAGAATGGATATAAATTCACTAGAGTCGGTGCAGCGAAGAATGACAAAAATGATTCCGGGACTTAGAAACCTTCCATATCAGGATAGGTTAAAGAAACTTAACTTGCATTCCCTAGAAAGACGAAGAGTGCGGGGAGATATGATAGAAGTGTTTAAGTGGGTGAAAGGTATCAATAAAGGGGATATAGTAAAAGTTCTTATAATATCCGAGCAGGATAGGACTCGGAGCAACGGATTCAAGTTGGATAAGTTTAGGTTTAGGAGGGAGATAGGAAGAAACTGGTTCACAAATAGGGTGGTGGACGAGTGGAACAAGCTCAGCATCTTTGTAGTAAGTGTTGGAACGCTGGAAAGTTTCAAAAGGAGGCTAGATAGATTCATGGATGATAGAGAGTGGTAGTAACTCTCGACAGGAGCTGCCATGCACAGGCCAACCGGCCTATTGCAAACTCCTTATTTTCTTATGTTCTTATGTTCTTATATTACGACTTTCGTAAAAGCTGTGTTGCCTGTCATTTTTTTTATTGCCAAATGCAAGCTGCTGGAGTCATCTCATCTTACTAACGCTAGTACTAATCGGGTAAGCACATTTACGGTAATTTATTAAACTTTTTAGCAGTTTTATAAATGAGTTTGTCTGGAAAGTATAAACTGGTGACGTTCTTGCCCAGAAATATTAATATGGATAGAGGCAAATTTCACTGAGAAATTCATCTCAAAACTTCATGTTGCATATATTAATAAAGTAAGTTACTTAATGCAACTTTTTAGCAGTTTTATAAGTGAGTTTCTGTCTGAAAAATATAACTGGCGACGTTCTTGCCCAGAAATATTAATATGGACAGAGGCAAATTTCACTGTGAGAAAATTGTGTCCAAACTTTATGCTGCATATATAAATAAATTAAGTCCATTTAAGTTACTTAATGCAACTTTTTTGCAGTTTTATAAGTGAGTTTCTATCTGGAAAATATTAACAGGGGAGGTTTATGCCTAAAATACTAAAATGGGTAGAGGCAAATTTCACTGGGAGGGCATTATCACAAGGATGGTAATATTACATACAAAAACACCTTTTATACAGTGGATCATGATATAATATGTGAAATACTACAGGCTCTAATTTTTCATCGCCAATTACATTATTTCGTTTTGGCAAACTTCCATATGACTGAATTAGTGCATAATAAAACAAGTTCACTGGAAGAAATTAGGATAATGTGGGTCTGATGAGTTTGTCATTACTTCATTTTTCATTTGATGATTTCTTTCCAGGTTGTCCTGTTCCTCCAAACCCACAAGTTCTATTAGCAATACGTTGCATGGCGACTGGAAGCCACCAAATAGCAATTGGAGACTGTTATGATGTGTCTCAAGCCTGTGTCGGTCTGTACCTTGCAAGTGTTTCGAGAGCAATTGCCAACCTTAGTAAACAGTTTATACAATTTCCTGCTGGCAATGATTTACACAAAACAGTACAGGCCTTTTACAATATTGCTACAATGCCGGGAGTCATTGGATCCATAGGTTGTACTCGTGTAGCAATTTTAAGGCCAATATGCAACAACCCTGAAGTCTTTCGATGTAGGAAGGGGTTCTTTTCAATTAATGTTCAGACTGTCTGTGGACCAGACTTATTATTATATAATGTTGTTTCTCATTGGCCTGGTAGTGTACATGACAGCAGGATTTTTTAAAATAGTCTAATTTGTGCCACACTTGAAGAAGGCTTGATGCCTGGACATCTCCTTGGTGACAGTGGTTATCCCCGCAGGAAGTACTTGTTGACTCCAGTGATCAACATGACGAGGCCTACAACAGAAGTCACAACAACAAGAAATACCATTGAAAGAGCTTTTGGGGTTCTTAAGAGGCGGTTTGCCCATTTAGGATCAACTATTAGGACAAAGATCAACACCATCAAAGCTATAATTGTTTCATCATTTGTGCTTCACAATATAGCTATAATGACTAGGGTCTTATTACCAGAAGAGGTAGGAAAAGAAGAAATGGATGCTGTGCATATACAGTAAACCCAAATGTACATCAAATAAATATGCAAGGCAGGATTAAAAGGCAACAAATCATCAGAGACCACTATTGAATATTGTTTATACAGTGAATTGCTTTTAGTTGTCCATCTTTTTAATTGAACAAGGAGGGTGATTTATGCACATTAAGGTCTCAACAGTCCAGAGGTACTGTATAGAGCTACAGTACAAGGTTTTGGCTGTTTGCAATACCTGTAGTTATATTCATGATATATAGACAGGAGTTGATTTATTAATGTGTTATCTATACTGTATACTGAATATGTTAAGGTCCATATGGAGTTACCGTATATATACACAGTTATTTATTCTATTATCTTCATATGTAATTTGCAATAAGTGAAAAACTCACATTTTCAATAGACTCTCAACATGCATATACTAAAAATTCATACTTGTCAAAAATGATGGCATTTGTAATATTTTTAGGAAAAATATTTTTCTCTGTAAATTGTATTTATTTTTTACATATCACACTTTTGTTAACTCAAACAATACTGTATTTATAATCAGGAGTCTGCAAAAATGTAAATATGTAAATTAGTATACAGTATAGTAAATTTAAAAAAATAAAATAAAAAGGAAATTTGACATTACAAAGTCTATAACTAACCTATATATTCAGTCAATTACTGCTATACAGAACAAAAAGTTGGTAACCAAATGGGTGGGAATAAATATTAATGCAACATTAAATTAAGTTTCAAATTATAAAATACCAAATAATTTATTGTTACCAAGACTCTCATGAAATTCGACTGAATATCCTACGTAATGTTTATGAAATCAGAGCCACATTTACTGAAGCTACTTCCACTACAAGTTCCTTGGTGTGAGCGGGCTTTGATCAATACTGTACAATGGCATTTTATTGTTTTAATAAATCATGGTACAGTAGTTAGGTAGTAAATCCCAGAAGTTATGTATTATGTATGCAAAATTTAGTTGGGTATTAAAGAACAAATTTAATGTAAATTAATTTTTAGTTAGGTTCAAAATAATTTTTATCACTAAATTAAATAGTTAGGTACTGTAGTAAATACGGAAATAATTTTAATTACAGTACTAAATTAAATTCTAGTTAGGTATTGAATACATAATTATTATTAGGCACTAAATAAAATATATTATGTAAAATAAATTAAAGTTAGGTAGTAACTAATTTAGTATAATTATTTTATGTAAATTAAAATAATGTATAGTTAGGTAAAAAATCACAATAGTTATGTAGTGAATTACACCAGTTTTGTTGTTTGTGAACCGATTGCACTATTAACCTTTAAACAGCGACAAGGGTGACTGAGAGAACACCCAATACAAAAGTCATTTAATACTATACTGTACTGTACAGAATCTTTATTTTTACAAGCTGAATCTCAAAATCTGAATGCAATTTCTGATTATTTGCAAGTTGAATGTTGATCATTGTTTCTTCTAACTGTTTATCTACCAACTGCAACTGTGTTCTCCAAAATATTTTATTATTATCTTCCTCTTCATTGGTTCTATTTTTCCTGATGGGTGGGTCATACTAGTTTTCATCAAATAATGACGTTCTATTTTTCTTTTTCTTAGAGGAGGTTGAGGGGCTAGGTTGCAAATTTTTGTCTTGCAATGGTATGTCATGGCCTCTGCTGCAGGCAGGCTCTGGTACAGGATTTGTGAAGCTAATCTCTTGCACAAGATTTGTGGAAGGCATGCTTGAGCATAGTAGCTGTGGTCCTCATCAATTAAATTGATTGACGGGTCCATATCCAATTCAATACCAATGACCATGGTTGGTTCTTTAACGAAACAAGCTTCCTACACGTAATTTTGTTTTGTAATATTTTCTCCTCCCCAATCAAATATACTAATAAATCCCGTACTTTCTGTGATATGGGACTTGCCCTGGATTCTTTGGAGGAAAAAATGTCCATGACGAGAGCAGGTAAACTATTAATTTTGGCGCGAACGACAGTAAACAAAGACACACACAGGACCCATAATGCATCAGCGAAAAGACGACCATAATGCATCAGCGAAGAGGACAGTATTACCAGACCTAAAAAAATCATCCTACACGAAGTGGAAGAGGTTCGAGCATTTGAAAATACTGCTTGAAAGAACAATCCCTTTTGAAACGATTCTTCGTCGGAGAGGGTAGATGTTTCATAATAAGGGCGTAAATGCCATCAGTCATATGTTTAATGCATCAATTGTTTTTTAATATAGCTATTGGTAACTATCCTGGAATTCACCTTTAAATGACCTCCTATCACACATTGTTACGACCGTGTCGTATTTTTTCTATTATTTTTTATAACATGCTTCCATGTTGTTCCATATTATTCCTGTAATGATGTGTTATATTTACTATTATATAATCTAGTCACCTTACCCTGTTCTGTTAAGGTTTTTCTGTTATTATTTGTTCAAGCCCATCTTATTTCTTCATTTAGTATTGCAACAAGCATTCCTTGTTCTCTAACGGCCATCTGCATCGTTAAACGACCCATGTTTCACAGGCGGGTAGCATTGGCGGGAGCCAACCCAATATATAGTACTCCACCAACAGACGGAGTTCAGTCCAGTCCTCTTGTCATTCAGTTCACGTTCTTTTGAGTGACACCCGTCACCTGTTACTTATACTTCATTTTATTTCTGTGTTGTTCCTGTCGCCACCAATGTGGTATATCTATGTGAGAGCCTATTCATGTCTCTTATGTGCCCATCAGTACTTGCTTAGTTACATTTAAGTAATTCAGTGTTGTTTCACGTTAGCTAATTTCAGTTAGTTATTTTATATGTTTATGTAGAGTTAACGTAATCCAATGCTTTATTTATATTCTATATATTTAAGCAGTTCTTTTGATGTTTCGATGTTTAGTATCATTTGTGTCTTAAAAGTTTCGATAGTGAATCAGTTTGTTGTGACAGCCTACGAGGCTCTTTATTGTGTTAATATTTAATTAAATTAAATTCTTAAAGGTTTACTTTAGTTATTTTTATTCCCTTTTAATTTACTTTACTTTTTTGTTTGGTTACGCCTAGAACCTGGATATTAAAGTAAATTAAGAGACGGCGTCACAACATGCAGTGCCAGAAATTATTTTATGAACCCCAAATTAGTAGAAGTTGATAAATCACACAAGTTTGCAGCTCAAAAGTTCAAAGGTTGTAAAGTATGCCTACATTCAAGAAGGGGGCCAGTGGCCATTTTGGTTTTGAGGGTCAAAATGGCCGCCAGTTGTCAAAATAACCCCTATGATGGATTCCTGACCCTAAACAAGCCAGGGTCAACTAATCACACATGTTTCTCAGATCGGCATAGAAAATGGGAGTCAACAGAGCAGAAATTCTGAAGGGCTCTGTTTTTCGTGGAAATACAGCTGTTGCAGCTGCCTTTGACAGCCCTAAGTTTATTTAAAAGCCCGTGAAATCATATTGTAGGGAGAGTTGTGTTGTGTTGTGTTGTTTTGTAGGGAGAGTTGTGTTGTGTTGTATTGTAGGGAGAGTTGTAGGAGAGTTGTGTTGTGCTGTAGGGAGAGTTTTGTTGTAGGGAGAGTTGTGTTGCTGTATTGTATTGTACGGAGAGTTGTGTTGTGTTGTATTGTAGGGAGAGTTGTGTAGTATTGTAGGGAGAGTCGTGTTGTGTTGTATTGTAGGGAGAGTTGTGTTGTGTAGTATAGAAGGGAGAATTTGTTGTGTTGTAGGGAGAGTTGCGCTGTGTTGTAATGTAGGGAGAGCTGTGTAGTGTTGCATTGTAGGAAGAGTTGGGTTGTGTTGTATTGTAGGAAGAGTTGGGTTGTGTTGTATTGTAGGAAGACTTGTGTTGTGTGGTATTGTAGGGAGAGTTGTGTTGTAATGTAAGGAGAGTTGTTTTGTATTGTAAGGAGAGTTGTGTTGTGTAGTATTGTATTGTAGGGAGAGTTGTTTTGTGTTGTATTGTAGGGAAAGTTGTGTTGTATTGTAAGGAGAGTTGTGTTGTGTAGTATTGTATTGTGTTGTAAGGGAGTTGTGTTGTGTAGTATTGTTGTGTTGTGTTGTATTGTAGTGAGAGATGTGTTGTGTTATATTGTAGGGAGGTTGTGTTGTGTTGTATTGTAGGGAGAGTTGTGTTGTGTTGCAATTTACTGACAGTTCTGTTGTGTTGTATTGTAGGAGAGTCGTGTTGCGTTGTATTAGGGAGAGTTGTGTTGTGTTGAGTTGTATTGGGGAGAGTTGTGTTGTGTAGTATTGTAGTTTGTGTTGTGTTGTTATTGTAGGAGAGTTGCGTTGTGTTGTTATTGTAGGGAGATTGTGTTGTGTTGTATTGCAGGGAGCATTATATTGTAGGGAGAGTTGTGTTGTGTTGTATTGTAGGAAGGAGAGTTGTGTGTTGTATTGTAGGGACAGTTGTGTTGTGTAGTATTGTAGGGAGAGTTGTGTTATGTTGTAGAGAGAGTAATATTGTGTTGTATTGTAGGGAGAATTGTTTTGTGTTGCATTGTAGTAGAGTTGTGTTGTGTTGTATTGTAGGAAGAGTTGTGTTGTTGTATTGTATTGTAGGAAGAGTTGTGTTGTGTTGTATTGTAGGGAGAATTGTGTTGTGTTGCATTGTTGGGAGAGTTTTGTTGTGTTGTATTGTAGGGAGAGTTGTGTTATGTTGCATTAGAGGGGGAGTTGTGTTAAGTTGTATTGTAGGGAGAGTTGTGTTGGGTTGTATTGTAGCGAGAGTTGTGTTGTCTTGTATTGTAGGAAGAGTTGTGTTGTGTAGTATTGCAGGGAGAGTTGTGTCGTGTTGTATTGTAGGGAGAGTTGTGTTGTGTTGTGTTGTATTGTAGGAGGAGTTGGGTTGTGTTGTATTGTAAGAAGAGTTGTGTTGTGTGGTATTGTAGGGAGACTTGTGTTGTGTTGTATTGTTGGGAGAGTTGTGTTGTGTTGTATTGTAGGGAAAGTTGTGTTCTGTTGCAATTTACTGACAGTTGTGTTGTGTTGAATTGTAGGGAGAGTTGTGTTGTGTTGTATTGTAGGGAGAATTGTGTTTTATTGTAGGGAGAGTTGTGTTGTGTTTATTGTAAGAGAGAGTTGTGTTGTGTTGTAGAAAGGAGAGTTGTGTTGTGTTGTATTGTAAGGAGGATTGTGTTGTGTTGTAGGGATGTGTTGTGTTGTATTGTGTAGGAGGATTGTGTTGTGTTGTGTTATGTTGTATTGTAGGGAGGTTGTGTTGTGTTATTGTAGGGGAAGGTTGTGTTGTGTTGTATTGTAGGTAGAGTTATATTGTATAGTAGGAAGAGTTGTGTTGTTTGTGTTATGTTGTATTGTAGGGAGAGTTGTGTTGTGTTATATTTGTATTGTAGGGAGAGTTGTGTTGTATTGTAGGAAGAGTTGTATTGTATTGTATTGTAGGGAGTGTTGTGTTGTATTGCAGGGAGAGTTGTGTTGTGTTGTAGGGAGGGTTGTGTTGTGTTGTATTGTAGGGAGAGTTGTGTTGTACTGTATTGTAGGGAGAGTTTTTGTGTTGTTTTGTAGGGAGAGTTGTGTTGTATTGTATTGTGGGAGATTTCTGTTGTGTCTGTATTGCAGGGGAGGTTATGTTGTGTGTTGTATTGTAGGGAGAGTTGTGTTGTGTTGTATTGTAAGAGAGTTGTGTGGTGTTGTTGTAGGGAGAGTTGTGTTGTATTGTATTTTGGGGAGGATTGTATGGTGTTGTATTGTAGGAGGATTGTGTTGTATTATAGGGAGAGTTGTGTTGTATTGTATTGTATTGTAGGGAGAGTTGTGTTGTGTTTGTATTGTGGGAGAGTTGTGTTGCATTGTTGTAGGGAGGTTATGTATTATTGTGGGAGAGTTGTGTTGTGTTGTATTGTAGGAGGTTGTGTTGTGTTGTATTGTAGGAAGGTTGTGTTGTATTGCAGGGAGGTTGTGTTGTATTGTATTGTAGGGAGACTTGTGTTGTGTTGTATTGGGGAAGTTGTGTTGCACTGTATTGTAGGGAGAGTTGTATTGTATTGTAGGGAGAGTTGTGTTGTGTTGGTAGGGAGAAATGTGTTGTATTGTAGGAAGAGTTGTGTTGCATTCTTTGTAGGGAGAGTTGTGTTATATGTAGGGTGAGTTGTCTTGTGTTGTATTATAGGGTGTGTTGTTTTATGTTGTGTTGTAGGGAGTGTTGTATGGTGTTGTATTGTAGGGAGGATTGTGTTGTGCTGTAGGGTAGTTGTCTTGTGTTGTATTATAGGGTGTGTTGTTTTTGTGTTGTAGTTGTAGGGGTGTTGTATGAGGTTGTATTGTAGGGAGGTTGTGTTGTGTTGTATTATGTTGTATTGTAGGGAGGTTGTGTTGTGTTGTATTGTAGGGGAAGGTTGTGTTGTGTTGTATTGTAGGTAGAAGTTGTATTGTATTGTAGGGAGAGTTGTGGTGGTATATTGTAGGGAGAGTTGTTTGTGTTGTGTTGTAGGGAGTGTTATATGGTGTTGTATTGTATGGAGGTTGTGTTGTGTTGTGTTATGTTGTATTGTAGGGAGAGTTGTGTTGTGTTATGTTGTATTGTAGGGAGGATTGTGTTTGTATTGTTGGGAGGTTGTGTTGTGTTGTATTGTGGGAGGATTGTGTTGTGTTGTGTTATGTTGTATTGTAGGGAGGATTGTGTTGTGTTGTATTGTAGGGAGAGTTCTGTTGTACTGTATTGTAGGGAAGTTGTTTTGTGTTGTTTGTAGGAGGGAGTTGTGTTGTTGTATTGTATTGTAGGGAGAGTTCTGTTGTACTGTATTGTGGGAGGGATTATGTTGTGTGTTGTATTGTGGGAGAGTTGTGTTGTGTTGTTTGCAGGGAGAGTTGTGTGGTGTTGTATTGTAGGGAGAGTTATGTTGTATTGTATTGTAGGGAGTTGTATGGTGTTGTGTGTAGGAGATTTGTGTTGTATTGTAGGGAGGTTGTGTTGTATTGTATTGTATTGTGGGAGGTTGTGTTGTGTTGTATTGTAGGGGAGTTGTGTTGTGTTGTATTGTAGGGAGAGTTGTGTTGTGCTGTACTGTAGGAGGTTGTGTTGTATTATGTATTATGGGAGAGTTGTGTTATATTGTATCGTAGGGAGAGTTGTGTCGTATTGTAGGAGAAGTTGTGTTATGTGCATGGGGGAAAAGGTTGTGTTGTTTGTAGGAAGTTGTGTTGTATTGTATTGTAGGGAGAGTTGGTATGTGTATTGTGGGAGAGTTGTGTGTTGTATTGTAGGGAGGTTGTGTTGCATTGTATTGTAGGGAGAGTTATGTTGTATTATGTGTAGGGAGGGTTGTGTTGTATTGTATCATAGGGAGAGTTGTGTCGTATTATTGTAGGGAGGTTGTGTTGTATTGCATTGTAGGGAGAGAAGTTGTGTTGTATTGTAGGGAAAAGTGTATTTATGTGTATTATGTAGGGAGAGTTGTGTTTATTGTATTGTAGAGGAGAGTTGTGTTGTATTATGAGAGTTGTGTTGTATTGTATTGTAGGGAGAAGTTTGTTGTACTGTATTGTAAGGGAGGTTATGTTGTGTTGTTTGTAGGAGGGATTGTGTTGTGTTGTATTGTAGGGAGGATTATGTTGTGTTGTATTGTAGGGAGAGTTGTGTTGTATTGTATTGTAGGGAGAGTTGTGTTGTGTTGTATTGTAGGGAGGGATTTGTGTTGTATTGTATTGTAGGGAGGTTGTGTTGTATTGTATTGTAGGAAGTTGTGTTGTGTTGTATTAGTAGAGTTGTGTTGTGTTGTATTGTAGGGAGAGTTATGTGTATTATTGTAGGGAGAATTGTGTTGTATTGTATTGTAGGGAGGATTTGTGTGTTGTATTGTAGGGAGAGTTGTGTTGTGTTGTATTGTAGGGAGAGAGTTGTGTTGTGATGTTTGTAGGAGAGTTGTGTTGTGTTGTATTGTAGGAGAGTTGTTTTGTATTGTGGGGAGGTTGTGTATTGTATTGTGGGAGAGTTGTGTTGTGTGTTTGTAGGGGAGGTTCTGTTGTGTACTGTATTGTAGGGAGAGTTGTGTTGAAGTGTAGTTAGAGTTGTTGGTGTTGTATTGTAGGGAGTTGTGTTGTATTGTAGGGAGAGTTGTGTTGTGTTGTATTGTAGGAGAGTTGTGTGTTGTATTGTAGGGAGGTGTGTTGTATTGTATTGTAGGGAGAGTTGTGGTATATTGTGGGAGAGTTGCCTTGTATTGTAGGAGGTTGTGTTGTGTTGTATTGTAGGGGAGGTTGTGTTGCATTGTATTGTAGGGAGGGTTGTATTGTATTGTAGGGAGGTTGTGTTGTGTTGTATTGTAGGGAGGTTGTGTTGTGTTGTATTGTAGAGAGTTGTGTTGTGTGCAGGAGGAGTTGTGTTTATGTGTATTGTAGGGAGACTTGTGTTGTGTTGTATTGTAGGAGAGTTGTGTTGCACTGTATTGTAGGGAGGATTGTATTGTATTGTATGGAGAGTTGTGTTGTGTTGTATTGTAGGGGCTTGTGTATTGTAGGGAGGAGTTGTGTTGCATTATTGTAGGAGAGTTGTATTGTATTGTAGGTAGAGTTGTATTTGTATTGTAGGGAGGGTTGTGTTGTGTTGTATTGTAGGGGAGGTTGTGTTTGTGTCTTATTTTAGGGAGAGTTGTGTTGTGTTGTATTGCAGGGAGGTTGTGTGTGTTGTGTTAGGGAGAGTTGTGTTGTACTGTAGGGAGAGTTGTGTTGTGTTGTACTGTAGGGAGGGTTGTATTATGTGTATTGATAGGGAGAGTTGTGTCGTGTTGTGTTGGGGAATGTTGTATGGTGTTGTTTGTAGGGAGGATTATGTTGTGTTGTAGGGTGAGTTGTCTTGTGTTGTTTTATAGGGTGTGTTGTTTTGTGTTGTGTTGTAGGGAGTGTTGTATGGTGTTGTGTAGGGGGAGGGTTGTGTTGTGTTGTGTTATGTTGTATTGTAGGGAGAGTTGTGTTGTGTTGTGTAGGGAAGGTTGTGTTGTGTTGTATTGTAGGTAGAGTTTGTATTGTTTGTAGGGAGGTTGTGTTGTGTTGTATTGTAGGGAGTTGTTTTGTGTTGTGTTGTAGGGAGTGTTTTATGGTGTTGTATTGGATTAGTTATATTTGTATTGTAGGAGAGGTTGTGTTGTGTTATGTATTGTAGGGAGAGTTGTGTTGTTTGTTATTGTGTGTAGGGAGAGTTGTGTTGTGTTGTATTGTAGGGAAGGTTGTGTTGTGTTGTATTGTAGGTAGAGTTGTATTGTATTATGTGGAGGGATTGTGTTTGTGTTGTATTGTAGGAAGAGTTGTATTGTATTTTATTGTAGGAGTGTTGTGTTGTATTGCAGGGAGAGTTGTGTTGTGTTGTATTGTGGGAGAGTTGTGTTTGTGTTGTATTGTAGGGAGGTTGTGTTGTGTTGTGTTGTAGGGAGTGTTATGGTGTTGTATTGTATGGAGAGTTGTGTTGTGTTGTGTTATTTTGTATTGTAGGGAGGATTGTGTTGTGTTATTTTGTATTGTAGGGAGAGTTGTGTTGTATTGTAGGAGGTTGTGTTGTGTTGTATTGTAGGAAGGTTATGTGTATTGTATTGTAGAGTGTTGTGTTGTATTGCAGGGAGAGTTGTGTTGTGTTGTATTGTAGGGAGAGTTGTGTTGTGTTGTGTAGGAGGATTGTGTTGTGTTGTGTTATGTTGTATTGTAGGGAGAGTTGTGTTGTGTTGTATTGTGGGAGAATTCTGTTGTACTGTATTGTGGGAGAGTTGTTTTGTGTTGTTTGTAGGAGAGTTGTGTTGTATTGTATTGTAGGGAGAGTTCTGTTGTACTGGATTGTAGGGAGAGTTATGTTTGTGTTGTATTGTAGGGAGGTTGTGTTGTGTTGTATTGTAGGGAGAGTTGTGTGGTGTTGTATTGTAGGGAGAGTTGTGTTGTATTGTATTGTAGGGAGAGTTGTATGGTGTTGTATTGTAGGGAGAGATGTGTTGTGTGTAGGAGAGTTGTGTTGTATTGTATTGTATTGTGGGAGAGTTGTGTTGTATTGTATTGTAGGGAGAGTTGTGTTTTGTCTTATTGGAGGAGAGTTGTGTTGTGTTGTATTGCAGGGAGAGTTGTGTTGTATTGTGGGAGGTTGTGTGTTGTACTGTAGGGAGAGTTGTGTTGTGTGTTGTACTGTAGGGAGGGTTGTATTGTGTGTATTGATAGGGAGAGTTGTGTCGTGTTGTGTTGTAGGGAATGTTGTATGGTGTTGTATTGTAGGAGAGTTATGTTGTGTTGTAGGGTGAGTTGTCTTGTGTTGTTGTATAGGGTGTGTTGTTTTGTGGTTGTAGGGAGGTTGTATGGTGTTGTATTGTAGGGAGAGTTGTGTTGTGTTATGTTGTATTGTAGGGAGAGTTGTGTTGTGTTGTATTGTAGGGAAGGTTGTGTTGTGTTGTATTGTAGGTAGAGTTGTATTGTATTGTAGGGAGAGTTGTGTTGTGTTGTATTGTAGGGAGAGTTGTTTTGTGTTGTGTTGTAGGGAGTGTTTTATGGTGTTGTATTGTATGGAGAGTTGTGTTGTGTTGTGCTATGTTGTATTGTAGGAAGAGTTGTGTTGTGTTATGTTGTATTGTAGGAGAGTTGTGTTGTATTGTAGGGAGAGTTGTGTTGTGTTGTAGGTGAGTTGTCTTGTGTTGTATTATAGGGTGTGTTGTTTTTGTTGTGTTGTAGGAGTGTTATGGTGTTGTATTGTAGGGAGAGTTGTGTTGTGTTGTGTTATGTTGTATTGTAGGAGAGTTGTGTTAGTTGTGTTGTGTATTGTAGGGAGAGTTGTGTTGTGTTGTATTGTAGGGAAGGTTGTGTTGTGTTGTATTGTAGGTAGAGTTGTATTGTATTGTAGGGAGAGTTGTGTTGTGTTGTATTGTAGGAAGAGTTGTGTTGTATTGTATTGTAGGGAGGTTGTGTTGTATTGCAGGGAGAGTTGTGTTGTGTTGTATTGTAGGGAGAGTTGTGTTGTGTTGTATTGTGAGGGAGAGTTGTGTTGTGTTGTGTTGTAGGGAGTGTTATATGGTGTTGTATTGTATGGAGAGTTGTGTTGTGTTGTGTTATGTTGTATTGTGGGAGAGTTGTGTTGTGTTAGTTGTATTGTAGGAGTTGTGTTGTGTTGTATTGTAGGAAGAGTTGTATTTTATTGTATTGTAGGGAGTGTTGTGTTGTATTGCAGGGAGAGTTGTGTTGTGTTGTATTGTAGGGAGAGTTGTGTTGTGTTGTATTGTAGGAGAGTTGTGTTGAGTTGTGTTATGTTGTATTGTAGGGAGAGTTGTGTTGTGTTGTATTGTATTGTAGGGAGAATTCTGTTGTACTCTATTGTAGGGAGAGTTGTTTGTGTTGTTTTGTAGGGAGAGTTGTGTTGTATTGTATTGTAGGGAGAGTTCTGTTGTACTGGATTGTAGGGAGAGTTATGTTGTGTTGTATTGTAGGGAGAGTTGTGTTGTGTTGTATTGTAGGGAGAGTTGTGTGGTGTTGTATTGTAGGGAGAGTTGTGTTGTATTGTATTGTAGGAGAGTTGTATGGTGTTGTATTGTAGGGAGAGTTGTGTTGTATTGTAGGGGAGTTGAGTTGTATTGTATTGTATTGTAGGGAGAGTTGTGTTGTGTTGTATTGTAGGGAGAGTTGTGTTGTGTTGTATTGTAGGGAGAATTGTGTTTGCTGTACTGTAGGGAGAGTTGTGTTGTATTGTATTGTAGGGAGAGTTGTGTTGTATTGTATCGTAGGGGAGGTTGTGTTGTATTGTAGGGAGAGTTGTGTTGTATTGCATTGTAGGGAGAGTTGGTTGTATTGTAGGAGAGTTGTGTTGTATTGTATTGTAGGAGAGTTGTGTTGTATTGTATTGTATTGTAGGAGAATTGTGTTGTATTGTATTGTAGGGAGAGTTGTGTTGTGTTGTATTGTAGGAAGAGTTGTGTTGTATTGTATTGTAGGGAGAGTTGTGTCGTGTTGTATTGTAGGGAGAGTTGTGTTGTATTGTAGGGAGAGTTGTGTTGCATTGTATTGTAGGGAGAGTTCTGTTGTACTGTATTGTAGGGAGAGTTATGTTGTGTTGTATTGTAGGGAGAGTTGTGTGGTGTTGTATTGTAGGGAGAGTTGTGTTGTATTGTATTGTATTGTAGGAGAGTTGTGTTGTGTTGTATTGTAGGGAGAGCTGTGTTGTGTTGTATTGTAGGGAGAGTTGTGTTGTGCTGTAATGTAGGGAGAGTTGTGTTGTATTGTATTGTAGGGAGAGTTGTGTTGTATTGTATCGTAGGGAGAGTTGTGTTGTATTGTAGGGAGAGTTGTGTTGTATTGCATAGGGAGAGTTGTGTTGTATTGTATTGTATATAGGGAGAGTTGTGTTGTATTGTATTGTAGGGAGAGTTAGTAGGTTGTATTAGGGAGAGTTGTGTTGTTGTATTGTAGGGAGAGTTGTGTGGGTTGTATTGTAGTGAGAGTTGTGTTGTATTGTATTGTAGGGAGAGTTGTGTGTGGTGTTGTATTGTAGGAGAGTTGTGTTGTATTGTAGTAGGGAGAGTTGTGTTGTATTGTGTATTGTGGAGAGTCTGTTGTACTGTATTGTAGGAGAGTTATGTTGTGTTGTATTTTGTAGGGAGGTTGTGTTGTGTTGTTAGTAGGGAGAGTTGTGTGGTGTTGTATTGTTGTTGTATGGTGTTGTATTGTAGGGAGAGTTGTGTTGTGTTGTGGGGTGAGTTGTCTTGTGTTGTATTATAGGGGTGTGTTGTTTGTGTTGTGTTAGGGTGTTGTATAGTGTTGTATTGTAGGGAGGATTGTGTTGTGTTGTGTTATGTTGTATTATGGGGAGGATTGTGTTATGTTGTATTGTAGGGAAGGTTGTGTTGTGTTGTATTGTGGGTGGGGATTGTATTGTATAGTAGGGAGAATTGTGTTGTGTTGTGTTATATGTTGTATTGTAGGGAGAAGTTGTGTTGTCGTATGTTATATTGTAGGGAAGTTGTGTTGTGTAGGGATTGTGTTGTGTTGTATTGTAGGAAGGGATTGTATTATATTGTATTGTAAGGAGTGTTGTGTTATATTGCAGGGAGGATTGTGTTGTATTATGTATTGTAGGGAGGGATTGTATGGTGTTGTATTGGCAAGGAGAGTTGTGTTGTGTTGTGTTATGTTGTATTGTAGGGGAGGATTGTTGTCTTGTATTGTAGGAGAGTTCTACTGTACTGTATTAGGGAGAGTTGTTTGTGATTGTTGTTTTGTAGGTAAGTTATTATTTATGTATTGTATTGTAGGGAGAGTTCTGTTGTGCTATGTGCAGGGAGAGTTATGTTGTGTGTATTGGCAAGGGAGAGTTGTGGTTGTGTTGTATTGTAGGGAAGTTGTGTAGTGTTGTATTACCTTAGGGAGAGTTGTGTTGTATTGTATTGTAAGGGAGGATTGTATGGTGTTGTATTGTAGGGGTGTGTTGTATTGTAGGAAGTTGTGTTGTATTGTGGAGAGTTGTATTTATGTTGTATTATGGGAAGAGTTATGTTGTATTGCAGGAAGTTGTGTTGTATTGTATTGTGGGAGACTTGTGTTGTGTTGTATTGTAAGGGAAGTTGTGTGCACTGTATTGTAGGGAGAGTTGTGTTCTATTGTAGGGGAGAAGCTGTGTTGTGCATTGTAGGGAGGATTGTGTTATGTATTGTAGGGGATTGTGTTGTATTGTATTGTGGGGAGGATTGTGTTGTGTATTGTATTGTAAGGAGAGTTGTGTGTACTATTGTAGGGAGAGTTGTGTTGCATTATATTATGGGGAGGATTTTGTTGTACTGTATTGTAAAGAGGATTATGTTATGTTGTATTGCTTAAGGAGAGTTGTGTTATGTTGTGGCTGTGGGGAGAGTTGTGGTGTTGTATTGTAGGTAGAGTTGTGTTGTATTGTATTATAGAGAGTTGTGGTGTTGTATTGTAGGAGAGTTATGTTGTATTATTATGGAGAAGTTGTGTTGTGTTGTATTGTAGGGAAGCTGCGTTGTGTTATTATTGGCAGGGAGAGTTGTGTTTTATTGTATTGTTGGGAGAAGTTTTGTTGTACTTGTGTAGGGAATTATGTTGTGTTATATTAGCAAGAGATGTGTTGTGTTGTATTGTAGGAGAGTTGTGTTGTATTGGATTGTAGGGAGAGTTGTATTGTATTGTAGGGAGAGTTGTGTTGTGTTGTATTGTAGGGAGGGGTTGTGTTTGTGTTGTATTGTTGTGGGAGGTCTATTTGTACTGTATTGTAGGGAGAGTTGTGTTGAAATAGTTAGAGTTGTGTGGTGTTGTATTAGGAGAGTTATGGTGTATTGGGGAGAGTTGTGTTGTGTTGTATTATGGGGAGAGTTGTGTTGTATTGTAGGGAGAATTGTGCTGTATTGCTTATTGTAGGGAGAGTTGTGATTGTATTGTAGGAGGTTTTCTTCTATTGTAGGGAGAGTTGTGTTTGTGTTGTATTATTGTGGGGAGAGTTGTGTTGCATTGAATTATGGAGGATTGTATTGTATTAGGGAGGATTGTGTTGTGTTGTATTGTAGGGAGAGTTGTGTTGTGTTGTATTGTAGAAGAGTTGTGTTGTATTGCAGGGAGGATTGTGTTGTATTATGTGTAGGGAGACTTGTGTTGTGTTGTATTAAAGGGAGAGTTGTGTTGCACTGTATTGCAGGGAGAGAGTTATGATATGTGTAGGGAGAGTTGTGTTGTGTGTTGTATTGTAGGGAAGTTGTGTGTTGTATTGTAGGGAGAGTTGTGTTGCATTGTTTTGTAGGGAGGTTATGTGTGTATTGTAGGGTGAGTTGTCTTGTGTTGTATTATAGGGTGTGTTGTTTTGTGTTGTGTTGTAGGGAGTGTTGTATGGTGTTGTATTGGCAAGGGAAGAAGTTATGTTGTGTTGTATTGTAGGGAGGATTGTGTTGCATTGTGTAGGAAGAGTTGTGTTGTGTTGTATTGTAGGGAGAGTTGTGTTGTGTTGTGTTATGTTGTATTGTGGGGAGGATTGTGTTGTATCGTATTGTAGGGAGAAATTCTGTTGTACTGTATTGTAGGGAGAGTTGTGTTGAGATGTAGTTAGAGTTGTGTTGTGTTGTATTATAGGAGGGATTGTGTTGTATTGTAGGGAGGGATTGTGTTGTGTTGTATTATAGAGAGAGTTGTATTTGTATTATAGGAGAATTATGTTATGTTAACTTATTGTAGGGAGGATTGTGATTATTGTAGGGAGGGGATTGTCTTGTGTGTAGGAGAGTTGTGTTGTGTTGTATTGTAGGAAGTTGTATTTGCATTGAATTAGGGAGAGTTGTATTGTATTGTAAGGATAGTTATTGTTGCGTTGTATTGTAGGGAGAAGTTGTGTTGTGTTGTATTGTAGGAAGAAGTTGTGTTGTGTTGTGTTATATTGTATTGTAGGGAGAGTTGTGTTGTATTGTGTAGGAGACTTGTGTTGTGTTGTTGTATTGCTTAGGGGAGTTATGTTGTATTGTATTGTAGGGAAGTTGTATTGTATTATAGGTGGAGTTGTCTTGTGTTGTATTAGGGTGTGTTGTTTTTGTGTTGTGTTGTGGGGAGTGTTGTATGGTGTTGTATTGTGGAGGGATTATGTTGTGTTGTATTGTGGGGAGTTGTGTTGTGTTGTATTGTAGGGAGGATTGTGTGTTGTATTGTATTGTAGGAGAGTTGTGTTGTATTGTAGGGAGGGATTGTGTTGCATTGTATTGTGAAGTTGTGTTGTGTTGTATTATGGGGAGGAGAGTTGTGTTGTGTTGTATATTTGTATTGTAGGAGGTGTGTTATATTGTATTGTAGGGAGAATTCTGTTGTACTGTATTGTAGGGAGAGTTGTGTTGAAGTGTAGTTAGAGTTGTGTAGTGTTGTATTGTAGGGAGGATTGTGTTATATTGTAGGAGGTTGTGTTGTATTAGTAGGGAGAGTTGTGTTGTGTTGTATTGTAGAAGTAGAGTTGTGTTGTATTGTAGGGAGGTGTGTTATGTGTTGTATTGTAGGGAGAGTTGTGGTGTATTGTAGGGAGAGTTGTGTTATGTGTATTTTAGGAGACTTGTGTTGTGTTGTATTGGCAAGGGAGAGTTGTGTTGCACTATGTATTAGCAAGGGAAGTTGTATTGTATTGTAGGGAGGATTGTGTTGTGTTGTATTGTAGGGAGAGTTGTGTTGTATTGTAGGGAGGATTGTGTTGCATTGTATTGTAGGGAGAGTTGTATTATATTATTATATTGTGAGTTGCCTTGTGTTGTATTATAGGGTGTGTTGTTTTGTGTTGTGTTGTAGGGGTGTTGTATGGTGTTGTATTGTGGAGAGTTGTATTTGTGTTGTACGGAAGTTGTCTTGTGTTGTATTATAGGGTGTGTTGTTTTGTGTTGTATTTGTAGGGAGTGTTGTATGGTGTTGTATTGTAGGGAGAAGTTGTGTTGTGTGTTATATTTGTATTGTAAGGGAAGGTTGTGTTGTATTTGTATTGTAGAGTAGAGTTGTATTGTATTGTAAGGAAGTTGTGTTGTGTTGAATTGTAGGGAGAGTTGTTTTGTGTTGTGTTGTAGGGAGTGTTATATGTTGTATTGTATGGAAGTTGTGTTGTGTTGTGTTATGTTGTATTGTAGGGAAGTTGTGTTGTATTATAGAGTTGTGTTGTGTTGTATTGTAGGAAGGATTGTATTATGTTATGTGTAGGGAGTGTTATGTTGTATTGCAGGAGAGTTGTGTTGTGTTGTATTGTAGGAGAGTTGTGTTGTGTTGTATTATGGGGAGAGTTGTATTTATGTTTATGTTATATTTGTATTGTAGGAGTTGTGTTGTGTGTTGTATTGTAGGAGAGTTCTGTTGTATTACTATGTATTGTAGGAAGTTGTTTTGTATTTGTTTTGTAGGGAGAGTTGTGTTGTATTGTATTGTAGGGAGAAGTTCTGTTGTACTGTATTGTAGGGAGAGTTGTGTTGTGTTGTATTGTAGGGAGAGTTGTGTGGTGTTGTATTGGGGAGAGTTGTGTTGTATTGTATTGTAGGGAGAGTTATGGTATATTATATTGTAGGGAGGATTGTGTTGTGTTGTATTGTAGGGAGAGTTGTGTTGCATTGAATTGTAGGGAGAGTTATGTGTGTATTGTAGGGAGAAGTTGTGTTGTGTTGTATTGTGGAAGGATTGTGTTGTATTGCAGGGAGAGTTATGTTGTATTGTATTATGAGACTTGTGTTGTGTTGTATTAGCAAGAGATTGTGTTGCACTGTATTGGCAAGAGAAGTTATGTATTATGTGTAAAGGAGTTAGGTTATGTTGTATTGTAGGAAGTTGTATTATGTGTAGGTGGGATTGTCTTAGTGTTGTATTATAAGTGTATTTGTTTTTGTGTTATGTTGTAGGGAGTGTTGTATGGTGTTATATTGTAGGGAGAGTTATGTTGTGTTGTAGGTGGGATTGTCTTGTGTTGTAAATATAGGGTGTGTTGCTTTGTGTTGTGTTGTGGGGAGTGTTGTATGGTGTTGTATTTTTAGGGAGGATTGTGTTGTGTTGTGTTATCTTTTATTGTAGGAAAGGTTGTGTTGTGTTGTATTATAGTAGAGTTGTATTGTATAGTAGGGAGGGATTGTGTTGTGTTGTGTTATGTTGTATTGTGGGAGAGTTGTGATGTTGTGTTATGTTGTATTGTGGGGAGAGTTGTGTTGTATTGTAGGAGGATTATGTTGTGTTGTATTGTAGGAAGAGTTATATTGTATTATGTGTAGGGAGTGTTGTGTTATATTGCAGGGGAGAGTTCTGTTGTACTGTATTGTAGGGAGGGATTGTGTTGTGTTGTATTGTAGGGAGAGTTCTGTTGTACTATATTAGCAAGGAGGATTGTGTTGTGTTATGTGTAGGGAGGGAGTTCTGTTGTACTGTATTGGAGGAGAGTTATGTTGTGTTGTATTGTAGGGAGAGTTGTGTTGTGTTGTATTGTAGGAAGAGTTGTTTTGTATTATGTATTGTATTAGTAGGCGAAAGTTGTGATGTGGCTGTATTAGTAGGGAGGATTGTGTTGTGTTGTATTGTAGGGAGAAGTTGTGTTGTGCTGTACTGTAAGGAGAAGTTGTGTTGTATTGTATTAGCAAAGGAGGGATTGTGTTGTATTGTATCGTAGGGAAGTTATGTCGTATTGTAGGGAGAGTTGTGTTGTATTGCATTGTAGGGAGGATTGTGTTGTATTAGCAAGGGAGGATTGTGTTGTATTGTATTGAGGAGAATTTGTGTTGCTATTGTATTAGGTAGAGTTGTGTTGTATTATGTGTAGGGAGGATTGTGTTGTATGGTAGGGAGGATTGTGTTGCATTGTATTGTAGGGAGGAGAGTTTTGTTGTACTGTATTGTAGGGAGAATATGTTGTGTTGTATTGTAAAGGGGAGAAGTTATGTTGTGTGTTGTGTGTAGGGAGAAGTTGTGGTGTTATGTGTAGGTAGAGTTGTGTTGTATTGTATGTGTATAAGGAAGAGTTGTGTGGTGTTGTATTAGGGAGAGTTGTGTTGTATTGTATTGTATTGTATTGTAGGGAGAGTTGTGTTGTGTTGTATTAGGGAGAGCTGTGTTATGTTGTGTAGGGAGGATTGTGTTGTATTGTATTGTAGGGAGGATTGTGTTGTGTTGTATTGTAGGGAGGATTGTGTTGTATTGCAGGGGAGAGTTGTGTTGTATTGTATTGTAGGGAGACTGTGTTGTGTTTGTATTGTAGGGAGGATTGTGTTGCACTGTATTGTAGGGAGAGTTGTATTGTATTGTAGGGAGTGTTGAGTTGTGTTGTATTGTAGGGAGGATTGTGTTGTATTGAGGGGATTGTATTGCAATGTATATGTGTAAAGGAGAGTTGTATTGTATTGTAGGAGTGAGTTGTCTTGTGTTGTATTATAGGGTGTGTTGTTTTTGTGTTGTGTTTGTAGAGTGTTGTGTTGTATTGCAGGAGAGTTCTGTTGAAGTGTAAGTTAGAGTTGTGTTGTGTTGTATTGTAGGAGAGTTGTGTTGTGTTGTATTGTAGGGAGAGTTGTGGGCTTGTGTTGTGTTATGTTGTATTGTGGGGAGAGTTGTGTTGTATTGTATTGTAAGGGAGGAATTCCTGTTTATACTGTATTGTATGGAGGATTGTATTGAAGTGTAGTTAGAGTTGTGTGGTGTTGTATTGTAGGGAGAGTTGTGTTGTATTGTAGAGTAGAGTTGTGTTGTATTGTGGGGAGAGTTGTGTTGTGTGTTGTATTATGAGAGAGTTGTGTTGTATTGTAGGGAGGTAGTTGAACATATTGTGACTGTAGGGAGGATTGTAGTGTATGTGTGTAGGGAGAGTTGTCTTGTATTGTAGGGAGGATTGTGTTGTGTTGTAGTGCTTGAGTTGTGTTGCATTAGATTGTAGGGAGAGTTGTATTATGTATTGTGGGAGGGATTGTGCTGTGTTGTATTGTAGGGAGAGTTGTGTTGTGTTGTATTGTAGGAAGAGTTGTGTTGTATTACAGGGATAGTTGTGTTGTATTGTATTGTAGGGAGACTTGTGTTGTGTTGTATTGTAGAGAGTTATGTTGCACTGTATTGTGGGGAGAGTTATGTATTGTATTGTAGGGAGGGATGTGTTGTGTTGTATTGAGAGGGGAGTTGTATTTGTATTGTAGGGAGAGTTGTGTTGCATTGTGTGTAGGGAGAGTGTATTGTATTGTAGGGTGAGTTGTCTTATGTTGTATTATAGGGTGTATTTGTTTTGTGTTGTGTTGTAGGGAGTGTTGTATGGTGTTGTATTATGGGGAGAGTTGTGTTGTATTTGTACAGTGAGATGTCTTATGTTGTATTATAGGGTGTGTTGTTTTGTATTTATTGTTGTAGGGAGTGTTGTATGGTGTTATGTTAGGGAGAGTTGTGTTGTGTTGTGTTATGATGTTGTATTATGGGGAGAATTGTGTTGTGTTTATTATTGTAGGGAAGGTTGTGTTGTGTTGTATTGTGAGTAGAGTTGTATTGTATTATAAGAGAAGTTGTGTTGTGTTGTATTGTAGGGAGAGTTGTTTTGTGCTGTATTTGTAGAATGTTATATGGTGTTGTATTATAGAGTTGTGTTGTGTTCTGTTATATTTGTATTGTAAAGGAGTGTTGTGTTGTATTACAGGAAGTTATGTTGTGTTGTATTGTAGGGAGGATTGTGTTGTGTTGTATTGTAGGAGGATTGTGTTGTTGTGTTATGTTGTA
>NW_024716976.1:0-17943 GCF_018991925.1 Homarus americanus | reverse complement strand
CATTTATACACCTCAATTATATCGCACCTTACTCTACGTCTCTCGAGGGAGTGCAAATTAAGATGCTTTAGTCTGTTTCTATATTCAAGGATCCTATGCCCGGGATTAGTCTTGTCATCCTTCTCTGTATGCTTTCTAGTGATTCGATATCCATTCTGTAGTACGATGACGAAAACTGAACTGCATAATCCAAGTGAGGTCTCACGAGCTCAAGATATAGTTTTAGGATAACCTCGCTAGTCTTGTAACTAACACTACTTTGTATGAATCCAAGTTCTTTGTTAGCCTTGTTTCGAGCAAATGCGCATTGTCCACGTTAAATTCCATCACCTATTTGTCAATACATGCGAAAAACTTGTTTATATTTTCCTGTAGTTTTGTGGAGCCCTCGTCAGATTTATTTACATGCTCTATTTTAGTGTCGTCATCAAATTTTCCTATGTTGCTGTTTGCACCTTTATCTATGTCATTTATGTTTATAATAAATAGTAATAGTCCAGGTAATAAACCGTGGTGTACTCCACTAGTGACATTACCCCAATCGGATTTAGTACCATTAATGCTGACATTTTGCTTCCTGTCCTGTAACCAGGCCCTAATCCATTTTAGAATATATCCAATCCCATTTCTACAACTTTTCTAAAGTCGAGGTAAATTACATCATAATCATGTCAGTCATCCACTGATTCGAAAACAGTTTTAGCGAATGATAATAATAGATTTGTCAGACATGAACGCACACTTGCGAAGTCATGATGGGAATTATTTATTTTTTTGTGTTTCTCGAGGTGATTTGTATTAAGTTTGAAATTTTTGCTTCCAGTAATTTGTCTACAATTTATGTTAGACTAATTGAACAGTAGTTTGAGGATAGTGATCTATCTCCCTTCTTGAAAATCAGCATCACATTTGTTATCCTCTAGGATCTCTGGTACTACACCGGATTTTAATGACATGTTAAACTAGTTTGCTAGGGGCATACTAAGTTTTTCCATACATTCTTTTAATACTCTGGCGACTTATTAGGTTGTGGTTTATCTATCTATCTGTTTACTAAATCTATTTTGTTCATTACCTCTGTAGATAGTCGGCGCCCCGGGCATCATGTTTAAATTTTCGGTTAAGAAAACTGATGAAAAATATCTGTTTAGATTATTGCTCATTTCTCCAGCGTTATCAGTTAATTCGCCGGCATCTGACTGTAATGGTCCTTTGTCCAATATATTCTTTAAATAATCATTTTTCCATTTGGGGTCATTGTTATTTGACCTGAGTTTTCTGTATGGTATATTCTGCCCTTGTACATTAACTCATTATTTAAATTGTTATGGAACTCGTCAACCTCTGATCACGTGGTCAGGTTTCCCTCAAAAGTCATACTTTGTGAGATTATCTTTGTCAGGTTATCAAGTAAAGTAAGTTCACCCTCTCTTAGGTCATGTAATTCACCCCCAAACTTTATACCCCTTCTCCCAGCTGCATTTTCAACCAATCCATGTTTGCCCTTCTGAAATCTGGGAATTAATGGAATTTTCCTTGCGACTGACATTAAATTTTTCTTTGAATCACACTTTGTGGTAGCTGTTAGCGAGTTCGTTCCTTACCTCGACATTACTAATGAGGTTTTCTCTGTTTGATAGAACTAAATCTAGTATATTATTACCCCAGGCAGGTTCGGCTATATGTTGACTTAGGAAACGGTCCTGAAGTGTTTCAAGAAAATCCTCTGATTCTGTGTTACCCATAAGTTCGGTCCAATTTATTTGACTAAAGTTAAGTCACCTACGATACAGACTGCTGTGTCTGGATGCCCTGCATATTTCATCCCAAATAAGTTGTTCAATAAACCTATCGAGATTAGGAGGTCTACAGGTATATTACTCCTATGATTTATTTTTCCCTATCAGGGGTTAATTTTATCCAAATTGTTTCTGTATTCAGTTTAGTTTTATTTTTCATTATTGATTTCACACTACAAATTATTCCTGACATAGATTGCTATCCCACCTCCTTTCTTAATCTGCCTATCAATATGAAATAATTTGTAACCCTTAATTTGGAATTCGATAGGTAATTCACGTGAGTCTAATTTTATCCATGTATCGGTGAATGCTATTATGTTGATTATTTTGGTACATGCCAATGCCCTGATTTCATCCATTTTATTTCTCATATTTCTACTGTTTGAGTAGTAGACATTTAAGTTAGTCGTCATCTGAGGCCTCTAACTGTCAGGTATAAGTTTTAACTCCCTGTCCTAATTTAGCTTTGTTATCATTCCTAGCACTATATCTCTGCAATCTCTCGCGTTGTTTACTCACGCCCACTGCAGTCTCTTCTATCCCCATGCCCATATGTTCCCCTAACAATTTAAAGACTTTGGCATCTTTTAAGCTGCCCTCTCGAGAGAGTCAGCCAGGGTTGTCACCCCACTCCTAGATAAATGTATCCTCTCCCTAGCCTAAAGGTCCCTTCTGCTGCAGTTGTCAATGAATGGGACTGATATTGACTTACAATATCTGTCAAGACAGCCGTTGACACCAACCGCCCTTGACCTATTTTTCCACTAGCATATTTTCTAGGTAACCTAAACTCACGACACAGCATTTTGGGGCAACCTGACAACAGCGCTCTAGGGCAGATCTTAAACACACTATTGAACCACAGCATTGCAATATACCTCGGGAAGGAATTCCCCACATTCATCAAAACAGGTCATATCGGACATCCAGACATCGTACTAACAACATCACCATATTTACTTACTATTGGAAATCGGCCCAATAACCAAAAGTGACCATCTCCCCATCGTAGTCACACTCTCCACGTCTCCTAAACAAATCCCTCCTAAGCTGTGAGATACAACTACAGCCGGTCCAACTGGGAGGAATTGAAACAAGTGTTAAACTTCCACCAAATCACCCAACTACACAACAAACACACTTCCCAAATAGACAACACAAGACAAATTGTAGGAAAACGTGAACCAAGCAATGGAACATCACATACCCAAGACCAATCACTGAACGTTACCACACCCTGAATACTCACACCAATCTAGAATCCTACAGACACAATTCAGTAGCTTAATAAAACTAATCATAGAACAACGATGGGCGCCAGAATACATAATACAATATAACATCATACTCGAACAATTAAGAGACATGTGCAAAGAAGCATACAGTAATAACTGGCAGAAACTAATAAGACACAGAAGCTAATTACCACAACCTGAAACAATTCCCGCAAAAAATTATTACACCTAATGAAAATCTCCAGCAATTAATCAAACTACATTTTAAATAGCAATAAAATCAAATTAACAGAACCGAAAGCACAAGAACCCTAATTCAGGAAATATTGGAGCAAAATATTTCAAATAAATCACGAAGAAAACTGAATTTCTGTATGAACACCGAGCGATAAGTAACAAATCACATGACTCACACAACCCACATCTAGCAACCGACTTCCACTATAGACATAAACACTTTGGATGATCTTTCTCCACTGATCAAACTAATCACAGCAGATGACATACACAGAACATAAACAGTTTCAAGAACAAGTCTCCAGGCTTCAGTAAAATAAAAATAAATAAAAATTCCAGCATCTGCCAAACAACATAATACACGAATTCAGGGCATAGTTACAAACTACTGTAATGGGAATGATTAGGAAAAGTAGACAATAGTAAAACATCATGACTATACAGTGGTATAATTTTACCATACTAAGAAGTGACACGTCGAGCAGCTAACACCATCGCCTCCCCCCATTCTCCATAGAGTCCCTCGTAATAACCAAGCCTTGCTTATTGTAAACTAACACACAAAATTTAAATACAAAAAAAATGGCTACAATATTTTTAATTAGAATGGTGACCTAACATCTGCCAAAGTATTTGTACAAACGAGCAGGACACCCTGACCGTGACCCTGTACATATATACATACATATATCCATGTACATACAAAAGTATTAGCCCCTATCTAACAGACAGTAGTACTTATATAAATATGGGTTATGTACAGTACATTAGGTTTATATATTTACATCATCGATGTAATTTTCCATGAGCTGTGAGCTATCACCCATAGACCATGTGATAGGTATTTTCCACTGGCAAGCAGTGTCTCTAAGATGCTAGAGTCAGCTGTTAAGGAAGCCGGCTCTAGGCCAATGATCACTCACCTCTCAAAACGGATGGACGTAGACATAAAACTATTCTTGATAAGCTCCGTCCATCACCAACACTAACAGCTCATAGTGTTAATTACAGTGATATCCTCGTTGACTGTGCATAATTTATTTTTATAAATAAATGGAGAAAAGACCATTTGGGTTTGCAACTTAACCCATAAACTTTATATAAAATGTGACTGTTAAGTAACCTCTCATCAGTAACCAGAAGTAGTTACATAAAGGTGGCAGCAGCCTACGGACCCATCCATCATCACTACATATAACACCACCCATCATCACTACATATAACAACATCCATCATCACTACATATAACATCATCCACCATCACTGCATATAACACCATCCATCATCACTACATAAAACATCATCCATCATCACTACAGATCGGTAAAGTAGTTTCCGAGATTCGCGTGCAAACACGCAAACAAACAAACCCACCCACAAACAGACAGGCGGATCATTCACTAGGCCACAGTAGGACGCCACCCTCTGGGAGGCTCCACATTGTCTCACTGTTCAGTCCCCAAAACGTCTTCTTCCATCAATAGTTCATTAATGGTGTATGTAAGTTCTACTATGTTTTTCACTACAAAGGTACAGCAAAGTGTATTTTATTAGCATTAAACTGTTATTCTTTCATTGCCTAATCATCACTACATATAACACCACCCATCATCACTACATATAACAACATCCATCATCACTACATATAACATCATCCATCATCACTACATATAACATCATTCATCATTACTACATATAACACCACCCATCATCACTACATATAACATCATCCTAAACATACGCAACATTGGCTTAACAGTATATACATATTTATACAACATACAACAATCTGAAGCAAGTGGAGGTGGGAGGTAACATAAAATACTCAAGTGCGGTGCTGAGGTGTCTGACGAGTAAGGCTGAGTATTGAAGAAGATGGTAGGTAGTCACTGTGCCATAGGTTTCCAGGATAGGTGATCCTAGTGTGGTCACTTCCCAGAGTGAACTGAACTCTCCTCGATCCGGAGCTGATGAGGAAGACTTGGAGGAGGTGATGCAACAACCAGGATATTGAGAAAGAAACCCGGGGTGGTGACTAAGACTAGTCATACTCGAGTTTCGTCCCTAGATGGCGTTGCTCGTGGTGCTGGGTAGGTAGATCATGACAATAGATGGCGTGGTTCGTGGTGCTGGGTAGGTAGATCATGACAATAGATGGCGTGGTTCGTAACAGTACTTAATAATTTCTTAATATTTTTTATTCCATTTTCTCAGTGACTGACATTATTTTGTTGAATGCCCTTAAGGCCTGTTCATGTGTGCAAGCAGAATTTCCTAATATTTTGATACTATTCCAGTCTCTCAGTGATTGATATTATTTTGTTGAATGCCCTTAAGGCCTGTTCATGTGTGTAAGCAACATTTCTTAATACTTTGATATTATTGTTTTCTAATGACTATGTGTCACTAAGGGATGTCAGATAACGAGGAACTGTTTTCAGATGAGCTCCTCATTTTGGTGTAAGTAGCACTGTTACCTTAGTAGTGTTCATAAGGCTTTTTATATTTTCTACCTAGTTTTGATATCATGTATAACCTTTGTTCCCCAGTGTAGTGTCTTAAGCCAGGCTAAGAGGTGCGCATATGTTGGTGTACCATTGTTGATTGTGGTTGTAGTGTTGGAGGGAATAGAAGTGTCAAATTTTACAGTGCGTCTCATTCACCCCAATCACAGGGTGCTATCTTTCCACGGGTCACGGAAAACAATTTTTTAAGTTAATTGTGTTTGAGCTGGTTCGGGTTTTTTCTCAGAGGGGCGCTTCCACTGCATTACCATCCACTATAATCAAAAACCCCAAGTCAAGTGCGTTAAATTCCCGACCGGTTACATATATACTGTATATATATATATATATATATATATATATATATATATATATATATATATATATATATATATATATATATATATATATATATATATATATTTCATTAGCCCAATAAAGCACGCGGACTTCTACATACAATCAACACCTCAACCCGCCAAGGAACGCTACCTCTGGACCACCAGGATATATCCTGGTGGTCCAGAGGTAGCGTTCCCCGGTCACAGTCATGGGCTCGTGGGTCATGGGTTCGAATCCTGGTGGGTTGAGGTATTGATTGTATATATATATATATATATATATATATATATATATATATATATATATATATATATATATATTATATATATATATATATATATATATATATATATATATATATATATATATATATATATATATATATATATATATATATATATATATATATATATATATATATATATATATAGAGGTTAGATTCATGTGGGTAATGTCACTGTTCACTATCATGCAGGACAGCGGTTCGTACACAAAGAAATGCATCATATTCAGTGACAGTATATATAGCGAAGCCTACTCCCAGGCCTGGCCATGTGGCTCCCAGCCTCACCCTCCCTCCCTCCCCTCCCTCTGCTGATGGTTGGCGCTTACCACACGTGTTAATGACTTCATGTGGTGTCTCACACATAACTATGGTGGTTATACTGGGCTGGTGGGAACATGAATTTAACAGTGAGTTGGTGAATATTGGGTGTAACCCCTATGAGTGTTACTCAAGGCTCACTTCAAATAACTCAGTCCATTCACACAAGTCCCTGTTACCCGGACACCGCTGGTCTACATATCACCTCTCTGCCCCAGTGTTTAAGACCTGGATTCCATTAAAATCTAACCATGGCAGGAGTCGACTCCGGGCGGTGCTCTGCTGATGTTCCTGACGAAGGAAATGAAGGAGATGAGGAGGACAGACATAGCGACACTGAAGCTGGCTTCAGAAGTTTAAGACTCGTCAGCAAACGTGCAAAATGAGGACCCAGAGAAGGAAACAGAGTAGAGCCAATAGGTGCATCCCTCCCATCGCTCCCCAGGCTAACTACACGCGCCTTGCCTTCCCCGAGAACACAACCAATTTGATGAAGATTAAGTGGTTGAGAGCCCTGAATGAGGAATATTGCAAGAGTACATTGAATGTTGTCGTGCCAGGTAGCGCTCCTCGTTTCGTCTATGTAGGCCGAGAGGAGACGAATGCTATCCAATGCTTCATTGATGGACAGGTCGGCTCACTACATTTCATTAAGCAAGATGAAAATGTCCGACCCCAAAAAATGAAGGAATACCTTGTCACCCTCTTACCCAAGGGTATTCCCCCCAGTGGTGCTCTGTCACTTCTGGGCGTCCACAGAGCAAGAAGACTTTACAAGGATGGTGCAAGACTTAGTAGGATCACCATTGTTTGGAAAAGGAAGGAACCACCTCCTGAGGAATACTGCTTCTTCGGCGAGTATGGTACCCCTAGTAACATCAGTCGGTGGGCCCCCCCCCCCGCCCCCCTGTGGTGTGCTGCAACTGCTTCGGGTCAATCATGTAGTGATATACTGTCACAAGACAGCCACCTGCGGCATCTGCACAGGAATGCATAGCACGAGGAGCTGTCCCACCAAGGAAACTGCCTCTCCGGAGGGGAAAGAGCAGGCCCAATCACCTTGGAGGCAGTGTCCCAGGTGCAGGGAGGAGGAGGGTGTGACGGCCTGGCACCACGGTTGCCCTGGGAGGCCGCCTCCACCCACAACAGCGTTCACACTCAGTGACGCTAGCGCCAACACTGCCGGGTCGCCTCCATCACCTGAAATCAACAGCCACACCTGCCCACCCAGGAGGCAGTGTCCCAGGTGCAGGGAGGAGGGTGTGACGGCCTGATACCCCGGTTGTCCTGGGAGGCCGCCGCCACCTACAATAGCAATCCCACTCAGTGATGCCAACGCGGCCGGATCGCCTCCACCAGCTGAAGTCAACAGCCACAGTGACTCTCCTTCGTTACCCAATGCAGGTCAGGTTAAAGCCTGCCAAGTAAGTGTACCAGTGAACAATGGCAGTGATAGTAGTGTCAGTGGAGCTTCTGAAGGAGCTGGTGTCTCCTCTCACAATGTTGCGAACTTGAAAGTGAGTAGCCAGAGCGAGACCGATAGTGATGGAAGCATGAATGTGGAGAATGAGCCCCAGACTGCCAGCGTGGTCTCTTTAATAACCCCAGGTCTGAAAACTGTCTATAACCCTGTACTTCTTCCAAATTTTTTTCGGAGGAGGAACTCGCGGGACTAATGAAGGAACCTGTGTATAAAAATACTACTGGAATAAGGGCTGTGAGATGCATTATCAAGAATCCCAGGAGTGATGAATTTGAAACGGTTAACTTATTGGTCAGGTTGATCTATGAAGCCAAGAGCGCGACTCTCTATACTCAGCTCAAGGTGGAACGAGTAACACGAACGCTTAGGTTCATTTCATGGAACATCCGGAGTGTTAACTGCAGAATTAATGACCTACAATGGTTTGTTAAAGTTTTTAACATTGATGTAATTGGTTTACAAGAACCTTACACGTCCAGCACCCAGAAGAAAGCTGCTCCCAGGATATTTGGGTTTACAGCATATAATAGTGGAGCAGGAAGTGGCCTGCTCACTTATGTAAAGAATGGTCTGGTCTGTAAATGAATCAAAATTCACAATGATGAAAGTATTCACTATCAACAGTTTACAGTAAAGATAGCAAACAGTCAATTTTCGCTGTACAACATCTATGTTCGGTGGAATGAGCTGTGAGCGGACGTGTTACCAAAGCCATCAGGTAACGAGGCTATGCTGTGTATGGGTGACTTTAATTCTCGTCACACTGTCCTCGGTGATGTCCAGTGTAACTCTAATGGGAGGGTGTTCGTGAATTACATCAATAATCATAATATCACAGACAAAGTGACACATCTGATGGGGGGCAGACTTGATTATATAATTGGGTATAACCTAGTAGACAGTAATGTCAAGGCTAAGGTCATCTCAGACTACCTAGTCAGTGATCATTATGCAATACTTACTGAATACACTGTTGCTTATGTCAAGTTTGACCCCCATCCTAAGCTCAGAATTAACATCCCAGATAATCTTAAACAGCACTTCAAGGACTACATCCACAGATGGCATGTTGGATATACACCTGGGTCAGTGGATGAATTTTGCTGTGATCTTGTAAATGTCATTACCATATATTATACCACCTGGGTTAAGTCAAGTAGGAAGGAGGGCAGCACTAAACCACCTGTGTGGACACATGACCCCATCCTCACCAAAGAAGGAGAGAAGGTAGAACAGCTTGCCAACACTTATAAGCAAAATAAAACTAGTGATAACCTCCTGGCATTCCAGAAAGCTAACAGAGCATTTCGTGAACTCAAAGGTCAAGTGAGAAACACCTATTGGGAACAATTCTTACAGGGGATTAATAGAACAATCACCCCAGTCCAACTTCATCACAGCCCTGCAGAATATGCTGACATGCTATTAGACCAATGGTCTAGTGTGTCACAAATCACTTCCCTGCCCTTTGACATACAGCAATATCTTAAAACCACACACATTAATAGGGATTTTAAAATTGTAATAGCCTGTTCCTCACAAGACCTTACCGACCAGTTTCCTATAATGCACCACGAACTAACAACAGCACTAATAAAAAGTGAATCATCCTCCCCTGGTGAGGATGGCATAACCTATAACACATTGAGATTGATAAATGGGGCCCCTAGCCATCCACTGCTTGACCTACATCAAATGAGCCTCACACAAGATATTCTGCCTGGGACATGGACTCAAGGAAACATAGTACCAATCCCTAAAGCTAACTCTCCAAACTTCACACCCCTTTCACTCACATCCTGTATGTATAAAGTCCTTGAAAGAGTTGTTCTCAACTGTCACATGTTTCAAGTCAAAGACAAACTTGCCCCTAATCTGTCTGGGTTCATGCCCGGGGGCAGCACATAGACATGCTTTGCAGAATATCTTGTTCACTCAAAAGATAAGACACAAACAGCCTTCATAGACCTTAAATCAGCCTTTGATGTAGCTAATAGAGACATTATACTTGAGCAACTAGCTAGTTTTGGCATCCAAGGTAACCTCCTGACATGGATAAAGGGTTATCTGTCCAACAGGTATGCCAGTGTTCTGCTTAAGGGAGTCAAAAGTACCAGAATGAGAGCATTTGAGCTTGGTATGCCTCAGGGAGGAGTGTCAAGTCCTATGCTCTTTAATATATGGATGCACAAGCTTATTGCTGACATTCCAGTTCAGCCAAACGAGGCTGTAATATGCTATGCTGATGATATCTGCATTATGACACAGACCAAGCTCTGGCTCCAAGCCTTGCTGGATGTATTTGCTCAGAGGACTGTGGAATGTGGTCTCATAATATCTGTTGACAAGACGAGGGTCCTCAATCCTCGTCCTGCTCACCCTCTGCCTCTTGACTTTAACATTAACAGCATGCTCTTGGAACTATGTAGCTCAAATAAATATCTTGGAATTTGTGTGATTGATCCAACTTTGTCGGCAACCTTCGTGCCAACTGATGCAGCCCATCAAACCCCTCAGAACCCTTGTTGGCAAGGGCTATGGAATTAACATCGCCTATGCTCGTACTTTCTATCTTCCCCTCATTCGTTCTGTAGTTGACTATCATGCTCTCCATCTTGTGACTATTCCACCTAAGCAACTCAACAGGTAGTGCAAAATGAAGCCATGCGCATCATTCTAGGATGCTCAAAATCAACCAGAATTGTAAACATGAGGAAAGAGCTCGGGCTGCCCTCCCTATCTGAGAGGATAGCTCTACTTAATACCATGTTTTGAGTTTATATTCTATCTAAGTAATACCGACTATTTCGCTAACCTTCCACAAAACACTCTTTGGGGCGTGGCTTCATAAAAGTGTTGCAGATCTCTTGAAACTGAATGTCCCACTCACCTCAGACGAACCCATTAAAGCCATTTCTCCTCGGCTGGATATATCAGTTCCTATTAATTACACTCCTGTTGGTAGTAAGCAAATGTTAAACACCGATGTGATGAGATGTGTCACACTAGAAACTATTAACAGACACATAGAGAGTATTAAATCAAGGAATGTTATGCTTTTACTGATGGTATTGTGCAGACAAACACAGGCAGAACAGGCTGTGCAATTGTAATATATAAATAAAAAGAGATGATAGTGTCAAACAAGCAAAGGCTGAACAACTGGGCCAGCACAACACAAACTGAACTAACTGGAATCTACTTAGCTACAGACTACCTTAAAGAAAATGGAGGTGGGGTGATATTCTGTAACTCTCAAAGTGCTTTGAAATCAATGAACAGCCCTTCAGGTTCTATGTCTAAAGTTGTATGTGATATTAAAAAAAATGTGATGACTGCCAATGAGAACAACTCTCGTATCTAATTTGTGTGGTTTCCGTCCCATGTTGGAATTAGGTATCATGACCGTGCTGATAGACTGCCCAATGAGGCATGTAAGAAAGAAAATGTTGACCGTGACCTTGGCCTGTCCAATGCTGTACTTAAAAACATTCAAGTCAGATTCATAAACTCTGATCTAGAAGAACTGAGAAATGCAGAGAGACCTGGAAGTTGTAGCATTAGTAAATATGACAAATTTTGTGACGAGAGGTACCGGTATTGCCAGCATAAGGACAGAACCAGACAATGTGATGTAGTCATGGCCAGAATTAGGCTAGGATACAGACACATCTGGCAAGTTAGTAACGCTGTACCCATACCGGAACACTCAGCATGTAAACTTTGTGATAAACCTTTAAAACATACACTTGAACACTAAATTATTTAATGTGACGCTGTCAAAGACATGAGGCCACCTGGCTTATTGTATCATGAACTTTGTAATTACTACATTGAATCGGGGGTGCTTGAGGACATTCTTGCTGTTTATCCCAAATTTGCTAGCCCACACTGATTAGTCTTCAATTAGAATATGACGTCCAATGTATATGAACCACTGTCTTGCATGGCAGTGAACAGTGACATCACCCACATGACTCTGACCTATATACACTGCGAATTAATATGATGCATTTCTTTGTGTACGAACCTCTGTCCTGCATGGCAGTGAACAGTGACATCACCCACATGAATCTGACCTATATATATATATTGTTGATGAATATGGTGTATTTCTTTGTGTATGAACCTCTGTCCTGCGTGGCAGTGAAAAGTGATACCACCCGCAGTTCAAGACCTGACTGAATTACTCAGAATAGGTAAACTGTACTCCAAGCTGTGTCAATAAATTTGCTAAACTAAAAAAAAAATTCAAAGCGTTCGATTAAATAATAATAATAATATTGGATGGCAAGACTTCCTCTTCTCTGTAATTGAGATAATGAGATAAGATAGAATGCAACACTGACTCAAATCACGTTAGCGGGTCACCAGGGAAGATATAGTGTGGTGTTGAGGGGCCCAGGATGATGGAGGTGACGCTATCAGGTTATTTATAGCCACTTGTGTTAGAATTATGACCCGTCAACCTCACACAACTTACTGTTAATGTTTACACCTAAAACTTACAGAAAATACACGTCAGGGAGGACCAACCCGGATATGAAGGAATTTTGACGTTCAGGCCAGAGATGAATGGTGATGACAAACTGAGGTCGAAAACGTAAATAAACAAGGAAAAGAAGGTAAAGTTAGGCTCATAGGAATTTAGGTTCACAGGAAAGGCAAAGTTAGGTTCACAGGGAAGATAAAGTTAGGTTCACAGGAAAGACAAAGTTAGGTTCACAGGGGAGGTTAAGTTAGGTTCACAGGGAATGTAAAATTAGGTTCACAGGGAAGGTAGAGTTAGGTTCATAAGGACCTAACAAAAGATAATCTCTCCCGCTGCTACTACTGTTCTTACTGCTACTGCTGATTCTATTAATGTCACCTCTACTACTATTGTTACAACTACTGTACAAAGACCATAATTATTTTAATTGGGTAGCCTGCCTACTGAGCGTAATATACTGTACACATTACCTAGCGTAAGGTAATGCAACCTCTAAGACGTAAATAACTACATTGAAGCATATTATAATTTTCTATGGAACTGCACTAAACTTAATTACTGCAATAGGTGATAGACGTTTAATTGAACAACATTACTGCTTTGCTGTCACTCAGAATCGTGTATGACGATCATCTAGCTATGAGTTATTAAGGATGTCACATTCGTTGGAGAGATTTAAAGTGACTAAAGAGGCCGATACGGGACCGGCAGTGTCGTTCACAGATGTTGCACATGTGGATGGCTCCATCTAAAGCGGGAGGGGCGGCGACAGCGTCTTTCCGGCGTTGGCGCTTGTCTGCCTCGGTTTGCAGTCGGGCTAACTCGAAAGTATTGACACGTTCCTTGTGGTGATCCTCCAAGCGTTACGGTGTGGAGTAATCGTCTCCCAGGTGAGGGGGTCGCTTTGGCACTTTTTCAGGTTTGTCTTAAGACTATCCTTATACCTTTTCAGTTGCCCGCCAGCGTTACGTTTACTATTTGTTAGGTGACTGTAAAGTAGCTGCTTTGGCAGTCTACTGTCGTTCATGCGGGTAACATGGCCAGTCCAACGCAGTTGTTCATGGATAATGGTAGCCTCGGTGCTCTACAGTTGGTGTCAGCGAAAATACTGGCATTTGTTGTCTTGTCTTTCCAGCGAACTCGGAGGATGGAGCGTAGACTACGTTGGTGAAAGTTAAAATTACTAGCATATTTCCTTAATTCCTAGTGGTGACTTGTTAATATGAAGGCACAGCAGTGGTGGTGTGACGGCAATGTTACTACATCACGTAGGTAAGAGAGGAGGAGGAGGAGGAGGACCTAACACTCCTCCAAAGGGTTGTCAGGGTCAACACTCCCCCACAGAAGAAGAGCTCTGTCTCTCGTAATTTTTTTAATGTTGTTGGACTCGTGAATTACTTAACATGTTACGCCCATAAAGACCTTCGTTGTTGAAGTGCGGTAATAACATTATAACAACAACCTCCACAATGCTACACGATCCCACAAATACCTGGGTTTGCCTGTAACATTACGTTATTATAATTTTATTCGCAGCTCAGGTTCTTTTTCTTTTTTCAATGGGACTTATATTTAAAGTCGAATTTACGTACTGTAAGTCGAGTGTTACGTAACCCCAGGGATTCAGATTCAGATTGCCCCGGAGGGGGCTAGTTTATTGGGCACCCCCTTACATCCTGTGCAAGGTGAAGCGCAGAAGCGTTTACAGTGCCCAACTGCGAAGCATGCGGAGTTCATGCTTGCCTTTATGACTCATGCATTAAGGGCGTGGAAGCCTGAAGGGTCATGGGTTTTGTCAGCAAGTTACATAAAGTGACAGAATGATGAGTGTGTGGGGGGTGGGGGGGAATTCCCGGTACATTTCATCTGTTTATAGCAAAGCGTGGCAGGTCCCTAATAATGTCAAGTGCCAGGCTGGCGTAGTGTAGGAGGAGGTCATGGGCAAGTGAAGATGTAGTGAGAGAGGGTGTGAGAGTCGGGTTGGCCACAAAGTTTAACAGTACGACCAGGCTCAGGGTTGCCAATGTACTCCCAGTCCCATAGACACCTGTACCCTAGGTGCAGTCTCATGTACATAATCTGTTGAGATCGAGTCAGGGATTGATACTCTTTGTAGTGGCGGTTGTCACCGGTTACAGCATCATAGTGGCGCAGTGTGACGCTACCCCGTTGTTTCAGGTGTGTCCAATTTTCGTCGAATTCTTCTCGTTGTGCGGCGTGTATGCGAGACTTGAGATGATTCAGGGTGAGGGCGAGAGTGGCTTCAATATCTTCTTCTTGTGTAGCTTCTTTGGCAAGCCGATCAACAGTGTCACAGGCAGTTATTCCTATATGTGACGGGATCCAAATAAACTTGACACGGATGTCATCAGTTTGTTCTAGATTGGCGACGGCGGCTAGGGTGTGTTGGGCGGCAGGGGAGGAGGGGGAGGGTAATTTGAGCCTCGCTAGCGCAGAAGTGCTGTCACTGATTATGAGGAGGTTCCGGCGTTCAGTGCGAGCATAGGTCGCCCCCTCATGAATGCCCGAGAGGATGGCTATGCTTTCAGCATCAGTGGAGGAGGCTCAGTCGTGGACCCTGATTTTCCTGCAGGCCTGGCGCTCGGGAATCCACACAGCTGCCCCAGTGCTGCCCAGCGTGGTAACAGACCCATCACAGTAGACGAGGATAGGAGGGTGGGAGGTCTTAAGAGAGGAGGCGACATCATTAATCTGCTCAAGGCAGTTAAGTTTGAGCATATACCGCAGTTGGGTGGATTTACGACCAGGGAAGGTGTGGACGACAACATCAACACACGGGGAGGTCCACGGCGGTAGAGGTGGATGAGTGTACTCGGGAGGGAGAGAGGTCGAGGGGGCGTAGAGGTGATAACGCAGGATGTCAGCAGCAGTGTGGACGGGCCAGTGTTGAGAGGGGGAGGGAAAAGTATTGGGGACAGGCTGACGCAGGAGGGAGTTAAGATCCGAGTTCAGTGAGCGCGACAGGGGAGTCGGTTGCTCACTGCGAAGAAGTTATAACACCAAGGATGGCATTGAGAGCAGTAATTCGATCGCAGACTGGAAGCAGGATCAGTTCACGCTGCATGACTTCTATTCTGGTGGTCATAGGGCAACCGAGGATGAGTCTCATCGCTCTGTTCTGGATTTTCTCTGTGCTTTGTTTCTCGCGCTGGGAGGCAACTACAAGGACAGGAGAGGCATAATCTATGGCAGCTCTGACGATGGCAATGTACATGAGACGTAGGACCCTGACAGAGGCTCCTTTGAGGCCGTGAGTGAGGGATTGAAGGGGCCTCGTTCGTTGGCGGCACTGGGAGATGACGTGGGCGACGACAGCGGAGGTGGTGGCTCTGGTAGTGGCTCGCACAGGTAGACCAAGGTACCTGTAGGTGCGTACTTGATCGATGTCTTGTCCTTGCAGAGTCAGCGGTGTCTGACGCCGGAAGCGTGAGATGAACTTGGTTTTAGTGTGTGAGATGACTAGCCCGAGTGTTTGACAGGTCCGGGCGAACGTGGAGAGTATAGGTTGTTCATGTTGCACTGTAGTAATTTGGAGGAGAATATCATCAGCGAAGCTTATGATGTGACCGTCTAGGGCGCGCTCAGCAAAGATGTCGTTGAGGCGGCAGATGGAGTTCATGAGAACATTAAAGATTGTAGGGCTGAGTACACCTCCCTGAGGCGTGCCAAGATCAAGGTCCCTGATCGTAGAGTAGTGGCCCTGAAAAGGGACACGGGCCTGTCGATGGGAGAGGTAGTCAGCAATCCACGTGAGGAGTTTGCCCTTCACATCCATGTGAGTGAGGCCCTCAAGGATCAATTCACTGTTGGCTTTATTAAAAGCACCCTTGAAGTCGACGAAGAGGGAAGTTTTGGCTGAGGTGTTTGCCATGTAGTGAGCGATGCAGTGAGCAGTACTCTTTCCGGGGCGGAAACCATAGAGGTCAGGGTGCAGGTGGGCTTCAATTTTCCAGTAGAGGCGGTGGCGTATCATACGCTCCATCATCTTTGAGAAGCAGGAGATGAGGGAGATTTGACGATATTCATCTTGTCTGCCCGGTTTAGGGACTGGGATGGTGGTGGCAGTCTTCCATAAGTGAGGCAGCTGACCAGTATCAAAAGAGAGGTTAAATAGACAGAGGAGGGGGTTACCAGGGGTGGCAATAAGGGCATTTAGCACATCATATGTGACGCCGTCATCGCCTGGGGCGGTGGACCGACCACGCTTAACAGCATTTAGTAGTTTACACTGTGTGAAAGGCACGTCAGTGTCTGCAGATAGGTCTTGGCATTCGAAGATGCGCTGTCGGCGTTGTGGTTGCAGTGCGAGGGTGAGGTCTCGTACAGCAGGTGGTAGCGCATCAATGGAGGCGGCCTCCTGCCACGTCTGGGAGAGCGCCTCAGCTCGGGCAGCTGGTCTGGGGTGGAGCGCGGGTCTAGCGTTGATGCCCCGGGCACGGTTAATGGTGCGCCATATATCACCTATAGATGTAGACTGGACAATAGAAGAAGCAAAATCAAACCACTGCTTCTCTCGTGCGAGAGTGATGGAAGATTGGAGCTCTTTATTTGTGCGCATCAGGAAGCGTAGAGAGTCAGGGGAGCTGGGAGATTTCTTCCACTGGTCGACTGCTAGTCGGTGCCATACTCGGAAAGACTTAACATGAGGGTCACGGTTAATGTTCCACTGACTCCTGGGCTGGCGGTTAGGGCGGCGGTGTTTTGGGGCAGGGCGGAGGTCAGTGCATTGTTTGGACAGATCAAGGTAGAGTTGGTCTGCGGTGGTGACAGTGTAACCCTGAAACCATTCAGCAATGGTAGTGATGAAGGCAGGTATGTTGGCAGGGGGTAGACTGAGCCTAGGGCCCTTGGGTGGGGGGGTATTCTCACGTACTGGAGAGTAGTGTGAATAGAGAAATGGTCACTGTGGGGGGAGTGGAGGATGCGGGTGGAGTGTGGGCGGTGAGGGTCAGAGTAGAGAGCGATGTAGTCAAGTTTCCCTCCCCCGATGTGGGTGGGTGATGGAGGGCAGAGAAGACGTACAGGGTCATCAGTGGTTTGTAGGTAGGAGAGCCACGAGTTACCACGGGAGTTTGAGTGGGGCCCCTGGGAGCCGAGACTGGGGTGTCGGGCATTGAGATCCCCCACAAGGAGGGTGGGGGTGGAGGTGATATGGTGTGGTAGGATAGGTACAGTAGGGGTGGAGGGAGGCACATAGACATTGACAATATTGAGGGACATACC
>NW_024716975.1:0-12893 GCF_018991925.1 Homarus americanus | reverse complement strand
GGTGTGAGGGCCGGGCACCCCTTCAGCACCATGACTCGGGGTGTGAAGGCCCTGCACCCCATCAGTGCCATCAACCGGGGTGTGAGGGCCGGGCACCTAATCAGTGCCATGACCTGGGGTGTGAGGTCCGGCCTCCCCTTCAGTGCCATGACCCGGGGTGTGAGGGCCTGGCACGCTTTCAATGACATGACCCGGGGTGTGAGGGCCGGGCACCCTTTCAGTGTCATGAACCAGGGTGTGAGGGCCGGGCACTTCTTAAGTGCCATGAAACGGGGTGTGAGTGCCGGGCACCCATACAGTGCCTTGAACCAGGGTGTGAGGGCCGGGCACCCCTTCACATGACCCGGGGTGTCAGGGCCGCGCAACCCTCCAGCACCATGACCCGGGGTGTGAGGGCCGGGAACCCCAACAGTGCCATGAACCAACCGGGGTGTGAGGGCCGGGCACCCCTTCAGTGCCATGAAACGGGGTGTAAGGGCAGAGCACCCATACAGCGTTATGAACCGGGGTGTGAGGGCCGGGCACCCCTTCACATGACCCTTGGTGTAAGGGCCGGGCACCCCTTCAGTGCCCTGACCCGGGGTGTGAGGCCAGGCTGCTTCAGCACAATGACCCAGGGGTGAGGGCCGGGCACCCCTCCAGCACCATGGCCCGGCTTGTGAGGGCCAGACACCAATTCAGTGACATGAGCCGGGGTTTGACGGCCGGGCTCCCATTCAGTGACATGACCTGGGGTGTGAGGGCTGGGCACCCCTTCAGTGACATGAGCCGGGGTGTGAAGGCCAGGCACCCTTTCAGTGACATGTCCCGGAGTGTGAGGGCGGGGCACCCCTCCAGCACCATGACCCGGAGTGTGAGGGCTGGGCACCCCTTCAGTACCATGACTCGGGGTGTTGGGGCTTGGCTCGATTTCAGTGCCATGAATCGGGGTGTGAAGGCCTGGCTCGATTTCAGTGCCATGAATCGGGGTGTGAGGGCCGAGCACCCCATCAGTGTCATGAACTGGGGTGTGAGGGCCGGGCACCCCTTCAGTGCCATGACCCGGGGTGTGAGGGCCATGCACCCCTTCAGTGACATGACCCGGGGAGTGAGGGCCGGTACCCCGTTTAGTGACATGACCCGGGGTGTGAGGGCCAGGAACCCCTCCAGCACCATGACCCGGAGTGTGAGGGCCGGGTCCCCCTTCAGTACCATGAACAGGGGTGTGAGGGCCGGGCACCCCTTCAGTGCCATGAACAGGGGTGTGAGGGCTGGGCACCCTTTCAGTACCATGAAGCGGGGTGTGAAGGGCGGCACCCCTACAGAGCTGTGAACCGGGGTGTGAGGGCCGGGCTCCCCTTAACATGACCCGGGATGTGAGGGCCGGGCTCCCCTTCACATGACCTGGGGTGTGAGGGCCGGGCACCCCTTCAGCACCATGACTCAGGGTGTGAGGGCTGGACACCCCTTCACATGACCCAGGGTGTCAGGGTCGGGCACCCCTCCAGCACCATGACCCGGTGTTTGAGGGTCCGGCACCCCTTAAATTCCATGAAACGGGTTGTGAGGGCAGGGCACCCCTTCAGTGTTATGAACCGGGGTGTGAGGGATGGGCACCCCTTCACATGACCCGGGGTGTGAGGGCCGGGCACCCTTTCATTGCCATGAATCGTGGTGTGAGGGCCGGGCACCCCTTCAGCACAATGACCCGGGTTGTGAGGGCGTGGCACCCCTCCAGCATCATAGCCCGAGGTGTGAGGGCCGGACACCAATTCAGTGACATGACCCGGGGTGTGACGGCCGGTCTCCCCTTCAGTGACATGACCCGGGGTGTGAGGGCTGGGCACCCCTTCAGTGCCATGAAACGAGGTGTGGGGGCAGGGCACCCCTACAGTGTTATTATCCGAGGTGTGAGGGCCGGGCACCCCTCCAGAACCATGACCCGGAGTGTGAGGGCCGGGCACCCCTTCAGTACCATGACTAGGGGTGTGAAAGCCGGGCACCCCTTCAGTGTCATGAACCGGGGTGTGAGGGCCGGGTACACTTTCAGTGCCATGAAACAGGGTGTGAGAGCCGGGCACCCCTACAGTACTGCGAACCGGGGTGTGAGGGCTGGGCACCCCTTCACATGACGCGGGGTGTGAGGGTCGGGCACCCCTTCAGTGCCATGAATCGGGGTGTGAGGGCCGGGCACCCCTTGAGCACCATGACCAGGGGTGTTGGGGCTTGGCTCGATTTTAGTGCCATGAATCGGGGTGTGAGGTCCTGGCTCGATTTCAGTGCCATGAATCGGGGTGTGAGGGCCGGGCAACCCATCAGCACCATGACCCGGGTGTGAGGGTCGGTACCTGGGTGTGAGGGCCGGGCACCCCTTCAGTGCCATGAAACAGGGTGTGAGGGCCAGGCACCCCTACAGTGCTGCGAACCGGGGTGTGAGGGCCGGGCACCCGTTCACATGACGCGGGGTGTGAGGGTCGGGCACACCCTTTGAGTGCCATGAATCGGGGTGTGAGGGCTGGGCACCCCTTCAGCACCATGACCCGGTGTGTTGGGGCTTGGGTCGATTTCAGTGCCATGAATCGGGGTGTGAGGGCCTGGCTCGATTTCTGTGCCATAAATCGGGGTGTAAGGGCCGGGCACCCCATCAGCACCTTGACCCGGGGTGTGAGGGCCGGGCACCCCTCCAGCACCATGGCCCAGGGTGTGAGGGCCGGACACCCATTCAGTGACAAGACCCGGGCTGTGACGAACGGGCAGACCTTCAGTGACATAACCCGGGGTGTGAGGGCCGGGCACCCTCTAGCACCATGCCCCGGGGTGTGAGGGCCGGGCACCCCTTCAGTGCCATGAACCTGGGTGTGAGGGCCGGGCACCACCTAAGTGCCATGAAATGGGGTGTGAGTGCCGGACACCCCTTCAGCACCATGGCCCGGGGTGTGACGGCCGGACACCCATTCAGTGACATGACCCGGGGTGTGACTGCCAGGAACCCCTTCAGTGACATGTCCCGGGGTGTGAGGGCCGGGCACCCCTTCAGTGCCATGGACCTGGGTGTGAGGGCCGGTCACTCCTTCAGTGACATGACCCGGGGTTTGAGGGCCGGGCACCCCTTCAGTGCCATGAACAGGGGTGTGAGGGCCGGCCTCCCCTTCAGTGTGAGGGGTGGGCACCCCATCAGTGCCCCTGAACCGGTTTTGTAAGGGCCGGAGCACCCCATCAGTGACATGACCCGTGGTGTGAGGGCCAGGGACCTCAGCACCATCACCGGAGTGTGAGGGCCGGGCACCCCTTCAGTGCCATGAACAGTGGTGTGAGGGCTTGGCATCCCTTCAGTGCCAAGAACCGGGATCTGAGGGCCGGGCACCGTTTCAGTGTCATGAAACGGGGTTTGAAGGCCGGGCACCCCTACAGTGCTGTGAACCGGGGTGTGAGGGCCGGGCACCCCTTCACATGACCCGGGGTGTGAGGGCCGGGCACCCCTTCAGCACCATGACTCGGGGTGTGAGGGCCAGGCACCCCTTTAGCACCATGACTCGGGGTGTGAGGGCTTAGTGCATGAACCGGGGTGTGAGGGCCGGGCACCCCATCAGTGCCATGATCCGGGGTGTGAGGGCCGGGCTCCCCTTCAGTGCTATGGACCGGGGCGTGAGGGCCGGGCACCCTTTCAGTGCCATGAAACGGGGTGTGAAGGCCGGGCACCCCTACAGTGATGTCAACCTGGGGTGTGGACTCCGGGCACCCCTTCACATGACCCGGGGTGTGAGGGCCGGGCCCACCTTCACATGACCCAGGGGTGTGAGGGCCGGGCACCTCTTCAGCACCATGACTCGGGGTGTGAGGGGCGTGCACCCCATCAGTGCCCTGACCCGGTTTAGGAGGGCCGGGCACCCCATCAGTGCCATGACCCGGGGTGTGAGGGCCCTGCACCCCTTTAGTGACATGACCCAGGGAGTGAGGGCCGGTCACCCCTTTAGTGACATGACCCGGGGTGTGAGGGCCGGGGATTTTCCAGCACCATGACCCGGAGTGTGAGGGCCGGGTCCCCCTTCAGTACCATGAACAGTGGTGTGAGGGCCGGGCACCCCTTCAGTGCCATGAACAGGGATGTGAGGGCTGGGCACTAGGGTGTGTCAATTTTGTCAACATGTTAAAAATCAAATTTGGTAGTCAAAATATTGTGCCTCTTTATGTCTAAACTTGAGATTAGCAAACAAAAATGAATTGAAATAACCCTCACCTACATCAATTATACCTTAAAGTTTCAAATATCATTATTTCAACAAATTAATGAGACTTGATTAGAATTATTCACTTGATATTAACTAATCTCATGTAAGCATATGGATTATGGAGTATTTTATGGTTCTATAGCTTGTGTACAATATGCATGTCAGAACATGAACATGAACAGGCTCTCCGTGTGGGACAGTTTAATTCTTGTTTTGACTTGTACCAAGCGTGAGGATAAGGCGCCCGGCTCACTCTCCTTCTAGATATCATAGACGGTGGTTTGCTCTCATTGCACTTGCACCTACTCTACCAGACGAATTCTACATTTTAATTATTGTAAGTAGGGCATATTGATTGTCGCAGTTACTTATATCATTGTATAAAACATTATGTTCTAAGAAATTATTATGTTATTTCTGTTACAGCATTTTTGATAAACAAATTGATATTTTTTGAAACAACAATTGAATTATGAAACATTGAAATATTTTTCTATTTGTCAGATAGTGTGAAGATGTCAAAATTGAAGACAAGAAGTCAGTTGTCAACCCACTTGAGCCTGCTAGTTGGTAAAGGGAAGGAGCTTCCTGTATCAGAACTTCCAACAGTGAGAGACATGCTAAGATTAGGGTTACTCCTTCGAGAAAAAAATGCAAAGGACAGAAGGAACTATACAGATAAAGAACTCATAAATGACATGATAGTCCCTCTTCTGCATCAATGGACAGAAGCTAATGCACTATTCAAACCACCTGTGATTAATCAGTGTCGAACTATTGAGCTAAAACTAACGAAATTATGGCACAAAGCAGTTGAAACATCACTTGGTAAAGGAAACTTGGCCAGGAAAAATGAATTTCTGCACACACTTGATACTCTGTTTGACATTTTGACCTGCAAGTGCTCCATACAATTATATTCTGAATCCAACTGTTCTCACTCAGGTAAGAGAGAAAATAATTCCCACATTGATTGTGGTTGTCCTCGTGAAAAGAAGATCCCTGTTTTAGAGCTTGAATTTATAAAGGCACAGAGGACAAAGGCAGAAGGCCAAGGAAGTATGCAAATGGGTTCAATAGATTATTCAGAAACAAAGAAGCAGATTGCTAATGCCAAGAAGAGAGAACAAATCCGAGAGAGGGAACAAAAGAAGAAAATGAAGAGTGAAGAAGCCATCCAAAGAGAGGAAGAGCTGTGTCAAGATGTTTATCACTTCTTTGATAGTTCTTCTGATGAACAGGAAGCAACATCAGATGATAGTTCCAAAGAGCCATCTGAACCTTTACCAAAGAAAATGAAATACAACACAAGAAATATTTCAAACATTGCTTTAGCTAGTATTCGCCACCATGCTGGACTTCGTGAGGCTGCAGAAATTGCAACTGCCGCTTGGATAGATGCAGGCCTCATCAGCCGAGAGGATGTATCTTTGGTGATAGATCATAATAAAATTAGAAGAGCACAAGAAAAAATAATGAAGGAAATATCTGATCAGCATGAAAAAGATTTAAGCGAGGGAGGGCTCTCCTGTCTTTTGTTTGATGGAAGAATAGATGACACAAAAGTTTTGCTAGAAGTAGAGGGAGTGAACAGAAAGTTTCCAGGTCTCATCAAAGAAGAACACTACTCTGTCTGTTCTGAGCCTGGTGGTCGGTTTTTGTTTCACTTTGCTCCCGAAACTGAAGTAGAAGGGAAGAAACATGCAGAGGTCATTGCTGATCATATTTTATGTTGGGTTCAGGAGAGAGGACTTGGCAGTTCACTGCAGGCTGTTGGTGGAGATTCAACTGCAGTGAACACCGGATGGCAGGGGGGTGTAATGACGCATTTAGAGAAAAAACTAGGAAGAAGACTTGTTTGGATTGTATGTGATTTACATACAGGCGAGCTACCTCTTCGTCATCTCATCCAGGAACTTGATGGTCCTACAAAGAGCAACAACAAGTGGTCAGGTCCCCTTGGCATCATGCTGGATGAAGCAACACAACTAGAAATAAATACAACCTTTCCAAAGGTCGAAGTTGGCCCTCCCCTTCCGGCGTTGTCTGAAGGAGTCATCAAAGATCTCAGCACAGATCAATCCTATGCTTATCGTATTGCCCAAGCAATAAGATCAGGAGAAGTGCCTCAGTCATTGGCTCTCTTGGAGATTGGACCTGTCAGTCACAGCCGTTGGTTAACTACAGCTCTTCGTTTCTGCAGGATTTGGATTTCCAAACACGAATTGAAGGGCAAAGTGCTGAAGAATTTGAGGTTAATTGTTGAATTTATTATTGGAGTTTATCTTCCCCAGTGGTTTAGTGTGAAACTTAATCCTATGTGGGTGGATGGGCCCAATCACCTTTTGTTTCAATTGCAGCTAGTAAGAACACAGAGGAAGGTAGTGAGGGACATCGTGTTACCTGTGGCAAGAAGGTCCGCTTGGTATGCTCGATCAGAAGCAGTTTTGCAAGCAATGCTTTGCAGTCAATGTACCAATCTCCGAACCGAGGCTGTAGAAGTCATTCTAAAGATTAGAGGAACGCTAATAGATGACGACCAGTTGGGAGACTGTTCGTTTCATTCAAGAAAAGTTCCCCCAATAAACGTCAATGCCACCAAATTGTCAGAATTGGTTGACTTGAGTTTGGAAGTCTTAGAGCCACCATTGACAACAAGTCTAACTAGCCAAGAATTGAGAAACCTTAAAGAGACTCCAATGCAGGTGCCGAAGTGGCCTTCCCACACTCAAAGTGTGGAGAGATGTGTGAAAATGGTCACAGAAGCAGCGGGCCATGTTTACAGCCACGAGAGGCGAGAAGGTTACATCAAAGCACAAATAGCAAGCAGACTACTGATGACAAGAAACCAAAGCAAAGAGAGTATGAAGGCATTGGTTACTTTCAAATAGACTACAGATAATAAAATATAATAATTTGAAACTTGAAACAGTAACATGTGTGCAAACGCTGGTTATGTTATAAATTCACAAATATGTACATTTAAAAATCCATTTGATGTAGGTAGGATTTATTATAAAAAAAAATTTATGCCAGAATATTGTTTTGCATGCTTAAAGACTACAATAAATTGCTACCAAATTACTCGATTTTCAATTTAGCCAGTTCACCCCCTAAATTGACACACCCTACTGGGCACCCTTTCAGTACCATGAAGCGTGGTGTGAAGGCCGGCACCCCTACAGAGCTGTGAACCGGGGTGTGAGGGCCGGGTTCCCCTTCACATGACCCGGGGTGTGAGGGCCGGGCTCCTGTTCACATGACCCGGAGTGTGAGGGCCGGGCACCCCTTCAGCACCATGACTCGGGGTGTTAGGGCCGGGCACCCCTTCACATGACCCGGGGTGTCAGGGTCGGGCACCCCTCCAGCACCATGACCCGGTGTGTGAAGGCCGGGCACCCCATCAGTGCCATGAACCGGGGTGTGAGTGTCGGGCACCCCTTAAATTCCATGAAACGGGTTGTGAGGGCAGGGCACCCGTACAGTGTTATGATCCGGGGTGTGAGGGCCGGGCACCCCTTCACATGACACGGGGTGTAAGGGCCGGGCATTCCTTCAGTGCCCTGACCCGGGGTGTGAGGGCCGGGCACCCTTTCAGTGCCATGAATCGGGGTGTGAGGGAAGGGCACCCCTTCAGCACAATGACCCGGGCTGTGAGGGCGGGGCACCCCTCCAGCACCATAGCCCGAGGTGTGAGGGCCGGACACCAATTCAGTGACATGACCCGGGGTGTGACGGCCGGTCTCCCCTTCAGTGAAATGACCCGGGGTGTGAGGGCTGGGCACCCCTTCAGTGACATGACCCGGGGTGTGATGGCCGGGCACCCTTTCAGTGACATGTCCCGAGGTGTGAGGGCCGGGTACCCCTCCAGAACCATGACCCGGAGTGTGAGGGCCGGGCACCCCTTCAGTACCATGAATAGGGGTGTGAAGGCCGGGCACCCCTTCAGTGTCCTGAACCGGGGTGTGATGGCCAGGCACACTTTCAGTGCCATGAAACAGGGTGAGAGAGCCGGGCACCCCTACAGTACTGCGAAACGGGGTGTGAGGGCTGGGCACCCCTTCACATGACGCGGGGTGTGAGGGTCGGGCACCCCTTCAGTGCCGGTAATCGGGGTGTGAGGGCCGCGCACCCCTTCAGCACCATGACCCGGGGTGTGAGTGCTGGGCACCCATACAGTGCTTTGAACCAGGGTGCGAGGGCCGGGCAACCCTTCACATGACCCGGGGTGTCACGCTCGGCCACCCCTCCAGCAACATGACCCGGGGTGTGAGGGCCGGGCACCCCTTCAGTTCCATGAACAGTGGTGTGAGGGCCGGGCACCCCTTCACATGACCCGGGGTGTGAGGGCCGGGCACCTCTTCAGCACCATGACTCGGGGTGTGAGGGGCGTGCACCCCATCAGTGCCCTGACCCGGTTTAGGAGGGCCGGGCACCCCATCAGTGCCATGACCCGGGGTGTGAGGGCCCTGCACCCCTTCAGTGACATGACCCTGGGAGTGAGGACCGGTCACCCCTTTAGTGACATGAGCCGGGGTGTGAGGGCCGGGGACCCCTCCAGCACTATGACTGTCGCGATCCCACTATCCTTTATACTTGGGGAGTGAATCCTACCCCAAGTTATTAACAAATAAAAGAACAAATAGGGAACACGGCAATAATTATCCTCACCAAAAACCTACTCAACTAAATGTACTTGAATAAGTAAGAACAGTTGAAATAATTGAATCACAAAGGGAAGATAATTAATTAATTCAATTTAAGTTCTAAAGGGAGTAATGACTAGCAAACATGAATTTCAGGGAATAAGTAATTGTATAATAAATTGAGAGTGATGCCGGAAGGGCGAAAATATACCGTAAGGAGTTAGACCAAACGAATATTACTTAACATTACTATATTACACAGACATACGAAATATATATATACAACAATCACTACAAAATGATTATTTCCTACCAAACAGGAGATTCCTTACCACCAGGATCCCCTCCTAGGCCTAACTAAACGTGTCACTAATACCTGATACCCCTAGGGCATTGCAGAGACTGGACAAGGCACTAGACAAGGGTCAAGGCTAGAGAACGAATGGACACGTCTACCCTATGCCACGGTTTTTCGCTACTGGGGAAGCGTGGGCACGCTGAGCAGCGCGTCTCATATCACGTGATCTAGAACATTTGCTAGATATTTTATATAATAAATTAATACTACTATTGATTTGAACTTAACAGAGTAACACAATGATGCATTTTAATAACATACATAAATATATAATTAACCTAAGTAACTAAGAACAATAATAATATAATAAGTACAATTAATATGTTAATAGCTTGTATGAAATGTAGGCGTGAACATATGCCTCACGCTATGCGAGTTCCCGAGCGCCACAGTCACGTGACACCTCCCCCAAAAAAGTGAGCTTACATCTAACTGGAAGAGAAAATGGATATACAGCTACACAGTGAAAGTAACAACTAACACAATCGGTTTAAATCAATATGAAGCAAAATAATTCATAATATAAACACAAGGTACTCAATGACAATATAACAAAAAATAATTTGCATATAGACATAGTTTCTAAATAATCAGACTCGAGAAAGTGCATCAGCCAACACGTTCTCTTTTCTGTGGATATGGGAAATGTTCAAGTTATAGGGCTGAAGTGATAGAGCCCACCTCAAAAGTCTTTGGTTGGTATGTTTCATCTTGTCAACAAAAGTAAGTGGGTTATGATCAGTGAACACTTGAATGGGATAAGCAGTGCTGCCAATATATACTTTGAAGTTTTCTAGTGCCATGATCAGTGATAAAGCCTACTTTTCAATGGTGGCATAGTTTCTTTGATATTTGTTAAATTTTCTAGAAAAATATCACAGCGGATGAAGCACTTGATCACTCTCACCCTCTTGCAGAAGCACAGCACCGGCGCCAATTTCACTGGCGTCGACATGGAGAGTGAACTGTTTCTGGAGGTCAGGTGCAAGTAGTACAGGAGCATTTGCCAGCAGGGATTTAAGATTCTCAAAAGATTCCTGGTAAGCCGTAGTCCACTTGAAGGTTTTCTTGCCACTCAGCAGGTCAGTCATGGGAGAGGCAACGGAGGAGAAGTTTGGACAAAAACGGCGGTAGTACCCCGCCATACCCAGCAACCTCATCACACTCTTCTTATCGCCTGGCACTGGATACTGTTGAATTGCCTCAATTTTGGCTGCTATAGGCTGGACTTCCCCTTGTCCGACCACATGCCCCAAGAAAGTGACGGGGGCATGGCCGAACTCAGTTTTCACGAGGTTCACCGTCAGCTTGCTTGCAGCCAGTACGGAGAAGAGGGCTTGTAGACGACTCATGTGATCTTCCCAGGAACTGCTGAAGACGATAAGGTCGTCTAAGTAACAGCGGACACCTTCCAGACCAGACGTGATGAAATTCATGAGGCGTTGAAAGGTTGCAGGGGCGTTCCGCATACCAAACAGAAGGACTGTGAATTGGTACAACCCCTCAGGAGTGACAAAAGCAGAGATGGCCCTGGAGCGTTCAGTCAGTCTTATCTGGTAGTAGCCCTGGAGGAGATCCAACTTGGTCACGTACCTTGCCTGTCCAAGATCGTCGATCACGTCGTCGATGCGTGGCAAGGGATAACCATCTGGTTCAGTGACGGCATTCACCTTGAGATAATCCACACACAGCCGCATTGACCCATTCGGCTTTGGAACTAGAACAACAGAGGATGCCCATGGACTGATGCTGGGTTCGACGAGGCCTAGCTCTTGAAGACGCTGCACCTCGGCTCGCACACACTCCCGCTTGAAGGCATTAAAACGGTAGGGACGCTGTCGGATTGGCTTGGCTCCCCTGGTCTCAACGTCATGCTCCAGCACTGAACAAGAGAGTGGGTAATCACCAACTATAATAAGATACTCCTGTAATAGAGACTTTATATTATTGGCTTGGTCACTAGAGAGATGACACAACTTAGCACTGGGGTCCTCCAAGATAGTCGAGTTTTCAACGTTTACACTAGACCCATTCATTATTTCAGAAAAACACTGATCATTATCAGCCTTACACTTTGGCACAATGATACAATTTGGCAAGGATTGATCAACACAAGCAACTGCTTTTCCCAGGGTTTCGTTACGAACATGATATGACTTTAAAAGATTGACATGGATAAGGCGTTTTTTCTTACGCCGTTCAGGGGTGCTAATCACATAATTCACGGACCCCTGTTTTTCTAGTACTTCATATGGACCACTGTATTTGGATTTAAAAGGGTGATCATGTAAGGGCAGGAAGGCCAACACCTGCTCCCCCACTTGGAATTCTCTAGGTTTTGCCTGATGGGCCTTATCAAAATGCAGTTTCATTTTCACCTGAGCACACCTTAAGTTGGACTGGGCAAGTTCTACAGCCAGACGCAACTTCTCCTTGAATTGGACCACATATGAAGCTAAGGGCGTCGCGCTCTGATCACTCAACCAACACTCTTTAACACCTTAAGAGGCCCTCGTGCCTCATGTCCATAGACGAGCTGGAAGGGCGAGAATCCTAGCGACTCTTGTTTACTGTCCCGAACAGCAAACAAAAGCAGGTCAACTCCCTCGTCCCAATCCTTCCCAGTCTCCAGACAGAAGGTGCGTAACATGAGTTTTAGTGTCTGGTGAAACCTCTCTACCACCCCCTGTGACTGAGGGTGATAGGCCGAAGACCTCAACTCCCGGACAGGCCCCCACTTGTCGCGATCCCACTACCCTTTATACTTGGGGAGTGAATCCTACCCCAAGTTATTAACAAATAAAGGAACAAATAGGGAACACGGCAATAATTATCCTCACCAAAAACCTACTCAACAAAATGTACTTGAATAAGTAAGAACAGTTGAAATAAGTGAATCACAAAGGGAAGATAATTAATTAATTCAATTTATGTTCTAAAGGGAGTAATGACTAGCAAACATGAATTTAAGGGAATAAGTAATTGTATAATAAAATGAGAGTGATGCCGGAAGGGCGAAAATATACCGTAAGGAGTTAGACCAAACGAATATTACTTAACATTACTATATTACACAGACATACGAAATATATATATACAACAATCACTACAAAATTATTATTTCCTACCAAACAGGAGATTCCTTACCACCAGGATCCCTTCCTAGGCCTAACTAAACGTGTCACTAATACCTGATACCCCTAGGGCATTGCAGAGACTGGACAAGGCACTAGACAAGGGTCAAGGCTAGAGAACGAATGGACACGTCTACCCTATGCCACGGTTTTTCGCTACTGGGGAAGCGTGGGCACGCTGAGCAGCGCGTCTCATATCACGTGATCTAGAACATTTGCTAGATATTTTATATAATTAATTAATACTACTATTGATTTGAACTTAACAGAGTAACACAATGATGCATTTGAATAACATACATAAATATATACTCAACCTAAGTAACTAAGAATAATAATAATATAATAAGTACAATTAATATGTTAATAGCTTGTATGAAATGTAGGCGTGAACATATGCCTCACGCTATGCGAGTTCCCGAGCGCCACAGGCACGTGACAATGACCCGGAGTGTGAGAGCCGGGTCCCCCTTCAGTACCATGAACAGGGGTGTGAGGGCCGGGCACCCCTTCAGTGCCATGAACTGGGGTGTGAGGGCTGGGCACC
>NW_024716974.1:0-7711 GCF_018991925.1 Homarus americanus | reverse complement strand
TATGATATTCTGTACTTATGATCCCTAATTTTTGCTTCCCAAGTGAGGAAATTATAATAAATCAACAGAGAAAAATTATTATCCCTTAGAGTATCAGAATATAAATACGATATGTTAAATACTAAAGAACTGTCATGACTCTTCAGCTGTCCATCAGCCAACCAATCAGCTGCCTTGCTATAAATTGACTCTAGGTTTCAGTTACAGGCTTTCAGTGAACAGACTAAATTAGTAGGAGAATGTATGTGTTGATCTTGTATCTAGCAGAGTTAGTGATAGATTATAGGTTATATGTAAGTGTGTGACAGCAGCTAATGAAATACACAGTAAATATACAGTATACCTACTAAAACAGACTACTCGGCACATATCCCAGCGTATAGGTTAAATATACAACATGTTGTTTGTATCCTTTATAAATCACTGTTTAATAATTCACTGCAGTATTGTTGAGTGTTGTCTGTGTGTTACATCTTGTGATATATATCGTTGTGTCAAGTTGTGGGAGTGAGAACCTTAACGTGTTAGACTGGTCACTGTTATAATGTTATTGTGTGTCTTATATCTATATGACCGAAAGTTTTATATTAACGCGTATACCTACATGTTTACAGTCTTTCCTAATGTGTTGAAATGGACAGTAAACTACATAAAAACGTTATAACTGCAAAAATGAATATTATACTGACAGGAAACAAAAGTTGAACAGAATAAAACTGTATATAATTCTTTACGGAGAATTGTGTGTCTATTTGAGTTTGTGTTTGTGTGTTAAAGAGAGACATAGTTTCGTAATAAAACACTTCACTATAAAATACACTTAATTTCCGCTTGACTTTTATACCGTTAATGTAAAAAATATTGTGATCTTATATTGCAGGTTTATTGTCATATAAAATACAAAAATTACTTTGAAAATATTTACTTAAACTATATATTATAATTACTTCCCTTCAGGCTTCGGAAGCATTTAAAACATTATATACGGAATGAAAACAAACTTACATCAACCACTTACATCCTTTTGAACTATGGAAACTTAACGCTTCAAACACATATAAAAAAAATCCTTTACCAGAATAACTATTTATGTAATGATTAAGCCGACACTTTAAACCTGAGTGAGATGAACCCAACCGTGTCACGTTTGAGGCTCAGTATAAGTGATAGGAAATACGAAGCATCTAATACTCTGCCAACTGGATCAAACGGGGATCAAATCTATTAACATCTATCACGGTTTTCAGTACAAGGGGTCGTATACAGTGAGTGAATATACAGGTATTAGGAACTGAAAACAAACGTGTTAATTATTGTATAGTAGTAAAAATCGTTCTCTCACGGTGGAATATTGAAGTTGGGATCCAAGTCAGAGATGAATTTTGGTATTTACATTTTTGTGGTACATATTCCTACATGATGGCCTTGTTCTTTACTGTACCGGTACGTAATAATGACACTAATATATTAAATAAGAAAGAGAAGGAAGGTGAGGAGGAGGGATAGAAACTAGGAATAATGTAGGAAGGGAGAACAGATAATAAAGGAAAATGGAAGAAAACGGAAGGAAAAGGGTGAGGATGAATCGAGAAATCGGAAAACGAGGGAATGAAAAAGGAGACGGGGGATGAAGAGGAAATACTGGAGAAAAAATGGAAAGAAAAATGGAAAGGAATAAGTCGAGTGGACAAACAAAAACAAGTGGGAACTACACACAAAACTGGGGAAAAAATGCAAAAACATAAGAAAAAGAAATGAAGAAAAGGGTGTATCTCGGTGTTGTCATATTTATGGTAATCTTATACAAATTCACATAGTATTAATAGCTAAAAATGTATATTCTGTTAAGTATAATACAACATTACTGATAACTGTCTCGTGGGTTTTCACTTTATCAAGATTATAATTTGTGTTATTAAGATTTATCCTAAATAAATTGTTCAATCAAAGTTGTTCCGAAATTTTCATATGAATGTAAGGGAATTTATTTTACCCCCAAAATAACACATTTTTTGTTATGCTGTGCCAGTCAAGAATACATTTACTTCTGTTTTTGGAGAATATTATGGTAAGTCTCGTCTGGTCTATTTTTAGCATATAACATCATTTAAATATTACGCTGCACGGTCAAGGTCTTACAAAAAGGGGGAGGGTAAACTAAGCTGTGTACAGACAACATTATTAAGTTTTTGCTGTTTGACACATAATGCTCTGTAATTCTGGACTGTGAAATCCGTGAGAATTCTAATATTAGGTAAAATATGAAGAAAACATGAAGAATTTTTGTGACACCGGAATTATTATCATGTACTAAAATTAATGTTTTCTGCAATCTCTTCGTGTCTATCCCATTATTGCCTGTATTACTCACTCTTTGTGTTACCTTTGTCCTTTATTTAGTTTTCATTGTTCTTTGACCATTTAAAACAATAATAACCCTCACTCTCAGTGTGTGTGTGAGGCAGACCTCCAGCTGTACTGTAATGTGTGGCGTCAAACTCAGGAACAAAGTAAACTACCTTGTTGTTACCACAAAGTTATAACTTGTGACACCGGCGTATGACACACTGGTGTATGAGACAGACAAATGGATGTAAAAGGGATATACTTGTTTGTGTCATGTCTGAATTTTAGTCTTTTTACACGGTTCTATATTTACTATGATGACACTGAATATAAACTCGGCATATGGTAGTGTACATCACAGGCAGTCGTATGTATACATCTCTGTTATATTAAGTAGTTCATAGTTCAATATTTTCCTATAGTCATCTCTGCTGAGTGTAGCCTGGTTTAATTAATCGCTCAAATATATCTCGTTATTCATTTCCAATATAACTCAGGTGTTGCCGTAGATATAAGAAATAAATTATCTACTATATGATCCAATTTCTACTATGTTAATTTTACGGTGATTGGTGATTTTACTTTTAACATATTATATTATGTCCGATTTACATATCTCACTTTTATCAGATACCAATTATATAGGCAGTAAGTACCCTTAGAGACGGGCGCAATATATGCATCCAAAGCCATATAAAAAAATAACATTCTAATAAATAATAATAATAATAATAATAATTAACGGTTTATTGAAAGAGCTTGGCAGCCAGGAGGCTGAAAATATACAGTTACATATTTGGGGAATGGGTTTCGAATTATAAATAATATACAAGTAACATAAGTGATACAAATAAGATATATAATAACTAGATGGGGAAAAGCTCAAACTACAGTTCATTTCAACATAGTGACAGTGCAAGAAGTAGTATTTACTGGGAGTGAATACACTGGTCTAAGTTATTGATAATTTTTACAATGGTTGGGTCTGGGCTGTTCTTATAGCGATCAGTTCGTGCACGTATGGGCTGGATGCGGTTGTGGTGTCGAACAGCAATTCTCGGGCTAGGGATCTCAGGTGGAAGTAGGAACCGGTGTCGAGGATGGCGTAGAAGCTTCTTACCAAATTTGCAGATGAGGTCGTGGTGATGGTCAGTGAGAGTCGAAAGGGTCAGTGTGTTGAGCGCTTCTTGATATGTGGAGTAGGAAGGGGAGAGAATAATCTTGCATGCCCTCTTTTGCACTTTTTCTATGTGTTTACGTTGTGTGGTATTTAGGGAGGAAGACCAGATGGGGGAGGCATAGGTGAGCTTGGGAAGTATGAATGTTGTGTAAACACTGAGGAGCTCGGGTGCAGGAACTCCGAGGGACTTGAGTCGGCGGAGGAGGTGGAGACGGAAACTGGAGGATTTGACAACTTCACTGACGTGTGGTTTCCAATTTAGTTTGTTGTCTATGGTGACGCCGAGGAGTCAGGAATCTGATTTCATCCCAACCCTCAACCTGCTCCACAAATCCTACCAGTATAACCATGGTCTTGGTATGGTTGATGGTGACATGGTTGTTGGTGGCCCAGTTTTGAAGACTGTTCAATAAATCCTGAAGGGCGGTATAGTTGGGAGTAGAATTGTTGACGCTGATCCCAATGGTGGAGTGGTCGACATATTTCCAGCGAGCGGGGGTTTCTCTTAGGGCACCATTGATGAGCATAAGGAAGCAGAGTGGTCCCATCTTGGTGCCTTGGGGGACGCCACAGGTGAGTGACTGAAAGGTGGAGACAGCCCCTCGGAAGCGTACAGCTTGGCGTCGGTCACTGAGGAAGTCTGTAAGCCATGGTATAAGACTTCTCCGAAGCCCGAGGTCAATAGCTTTGTTGATGATTATATTGTGGTCGACTAGGTCGAATGCTTTAGTGAAATCAATGGAGGCGACAGCTACAGACGTTTTTCGTTTCTCGAGATGGCGGTATATGTAATCGAGAAAGCTGACAAGACAGTGAGTGGTGGAGGAAGTTTTCATGTTGCCAAATTGCTGGGGGTCTACGACTCCTGCAATATCAGCATAAGCCCAGTCGAACACAAAACTTTCACACATTAGGCTGGGTATTGGGGTGATTGCAATAGGTCGTAGCTGATTTAAGGATTGTGGGCCGGTTGACTTGGGCACTGGTGATATATCTCCAGGTGTTAATGTTCTTTAAACACCTAAATAAGTGACATTTCGTGTGGTTACTTACAATTAAATAACTCAATGTTTTACCTTATTAATTTATCCCTGATGTTATTCGCTCTATACCGGTACTGATTCTACCATACATCAATGCTAAATTTATTTCAGTTATATTTTATATTTTTCTGGAAAAAATAACTTCTAATTTTTAATTGAGGAAGAGGTTGTGAGTATTACCTCAACGTCTTGGCCGCCACACGCCTCCCTCCTCCACGTCTTGGCCACCACTCACCTCCCTCCTCCACGTCTTGGCCACCACACACCTCCCTCCTCCACGTCTTGGCCACCACACACCTCCCTCCTCCACGTCTTGGCCACCACACACCTCCCCCCTCCACGTCTTGGCCACCACTCACCTCCCTCCTCCACGTCTTGGCCACCACATACCTCCCTCCTCCACGTCTTGGCCACCACTCACCTCCCTCCTCCACGTCTTGGCCACCACACACCTCCCTCCTCCACTTCTTGGCCACCACACACCTCCCTCCTTCACGTCTTGGCCACCACACACCTCCCTCCTCCACTTCTTGGCCACCACACACCTCCCTCCTTCACGTCTTGGCCACCACACACCTCCCTCCTTCACGTCTTGGCCACCACACACCTCCCCCCTCCACGTCTTGGCCACCACTCACCTCCTCCTCCACGTCTTGGCCACCACTCACCTCCCTCCTCCACGCGTCTTGGCCACCACACACCTCCCTCCCTCCACGTCTTGGGCTACCTCACACACCTGCCTCCTCCAATGTCTTGGCCACCACTCACCTCCTCCCTCCACACGTCTTGGGCCACCACTCACCTCCTCCTCCACGCCCTTGGCCACCACACACCTCCCTCCTCCACGTCTTGGCCACCACACACCTGCTCTCCACGTCTTGGCCACCACTCACCTCCCTCCTCCACGTCTTGGCCACCACACTCACCTCCCTCCCTCCACGTCTTGGCCACCACACACCCTCCCTCCTTCACGTCTTGGCCACCACACACCTCCTTCCCTCCACGTCTTGCCACCACTCACCTCCCTCCTCCACGTCTTGGCCACCACTCACCTCCCTCCTCCCACGTCTTTGGCCACCACTCACCTCCTCCTCCACGTCTTGGCCACCACACACCTCCCTCCACGTCTTGGCCACCACATACCTCCCTCCTCCACGTTTTGGCCACCACTCACCTCCCTCCTCCACGTCTTGGCCACCACTCACCTCCCTCCTCCACGTCTTGGCCACCACATACCTCCCTCCTCCACGTCTTGGCCACCACATACCTCCCTCCTCCACGTTTTGGCCACCACTCACCTCCCTCCTCCAATGTCTTGGCTACACCACTCACCCTCCCTCCTCCATTGAGTCTTGGCCACCGCTCACCTCCCTCCTCCACGTCTTGGCCACCACTCACCTCCCTCCTCCGCGTCTTGGCCACCACTCACCTCCCTCCTCCACGTCTTGGCCACCACTCACCTCCCTCCTCCACGTATTGGCCACCACATATCCCCCTCCTCCACGTCTTGGCCACCACTCACCCCCCTCCTCCACATCTTGGCCACCGCTCACCTCCCTCCTCCACGTCTTGGCCACCACTCACCTCCCTCCTCCACGTCTTGGCCACCACTCACCCCCCACTCACTTATGAACTTTGTCGTTAATTAAAGCTCACTCCAGGAGTCTTAGCTGTAAGTCTCACAGCGTATAATCTTACATACCGAGAATAAGCCTTCAGCGTTACATAAAGAAGGTAGCTGTAGGCTTTCTTATTGACTGTTAAACATTTATTTCCTGGTAAAACCTTTTTTTTTTCATCTGTTTGACACATATGTTAATTTTGTTTAAACCAAGGGTTATGAATGAAATATACAAGTAATCCTTCTTGGAAATTGATTCGAAAAACATTATCAAATACATAAATCATATTTCATTACGTGTACTCGCTCAAAATGCTGGATATAATGTTCGAAATAAACAAATATGAAGATTATATAAAATGTTTTCTACATTTTCGCTAATTACCTGAATAGATAAATTATTAAAGTAAATATATCTGTCCAGGTATGTAAGAAGGACATCTGTGCGGCACAGTGCACACACAGCAGGTGTAAGAGTGTTATGTTCATTAGGGTGTGTCATACGGAGACGAATTTTTTTTTTGAGTTTGAAAAATCGGCCCATGGTATTGATGATGTAGTTCTATGTGCAGAATCATGTGATATCTTCAGATTTGAAAAGTCGTCATTTTTTGCTAGGTAAATTTTAACTTGAAATCTTATGAAAATTCAGTATTCCCACCCTTTTACCAACACCACTAAATAGCTTATTTAAAGTAAAGTAAATGTATCAGGTAAATTTATTAGGATGAAAATGATCCAGAATAGTGAAACGAATGATCTTGACACATTTATTAAATTTAATATTCCTTTAGAAAACAAAATCATCAAATACAAAAACCGGTTTTACTACTACGACCCGGTGTTGCTGCACACCATAGAGAACATGTTTTTCTTGCTTCTGTTTCTACTCATCACCTCCCTGCTGACCACCTGAGCTCGGATGTAGCCTTCCCTCCTCTCCTGGCTGTACACGTGACTGCTGGCCTCCGCCACTTGCTGTACACAACGCCTCCCATACTCTGGTGTGCGTAGGGCCAGGCAGGGACATGCATGGGGCTGTCCAGGAAAGCTCTGACTCTGAACATTGGTGAGGCTGCAGGTAAGAGGGGGCTCACTGCCAGCCTGGATGTTATCTAGATCTATGAGATCAGTGAGGGTCTTGGCACCTAGATTGACTTCAGGAGTCTTCCTGACCCTGAAGGAATCGTCACCAACTGATTTGTCATGCCCAGATCCTCTCATAAGTCTCATATCCAAGATCTTTTTGACTGCCACTCTTCTCTCCTCCTCATCCTTACTGCAGAGCATTGTCTGCAGAACTGCCTTGGGATGAGCATACCAGGAAGATCTCCTCACAGTCTGCTCCACAATCTGAACAACCTTCCTTGGCTGACTCCTCAGGAGCTCAAGCTGGAAGAGAACATGCCTCGGACCTTCGGAGAACGATGACTTGACCTTGGTGTTGAACCAATTTGGCAAGTAGACACTCACGATGAATTGGACAATAAGTCTCTGGTTGTGAAGCTGGTTCCCTTTCAG
>NW_024716973.1:0-14096 GCF_018991925.1 Homarus americanus | reverse complement strand
TGTCAGTTCTGTCATTACCTGTGTGGTATGTTTCAAGGCCGTAAATTCTTTGTTATATGTTTTACCTTTTACGTAGATGATCGCCCGAGTTGGCCAGAAAAATCATTACCGGAAAATATTTTTTCTTCAACATCCTGACCTTTCATTCATCTTTAGATAATATTCTTCATTAAATGACAAAATAAAGCACAAAGGAGATAGGACTTATTCTCGAGTTAATTTCATTTATTTACTTTATGCTCAAGCTACACACCAGCCAAGCTACACACCGGCCAAGCTACACACCAGCCAAGCTACACACCAGGCAAGCTACACACCAGGCAAGCTACACACCAACCAAGCTACACACCAGCCAAGCTACACACCAGCCAAGATACACACCAGCCAAGCTACACACCAGCCAAGCTACACACCAGCCAAAATCAAAACATCATATGTATTATCAGTAAAATTTCGTTAGACTAAGTTATTTACAAAATGGTTACATCTAATTTATACAAAATCTTGCTAATGTAATAGCAGCTAATAACAAAATATTAAATTAAGTGAACAAGTTTTAGTATTTTATAATTGTATTTCAATGTCGCGCGGCCTTATACAACACCCCGTGACGTCAGACACATGTGACGTCAGCTCCATCAGGCCTTGTATCTCTGGCCGCAAGAGGAAGAAGAATAATGTAAGCTGGATATATAATTTACTTAGCAGGGATATATGGGGTGAATTTACTACTGATTATGAAGACTAAGTTCAAATACTCTATAACAAAACTAATTTAGTAATATTAAAATAAATATATATTTCACGCATAAATTAGAGGAAAGTTTACCTATTTACCTGTAATGTGAGGAAGTAGTGCAGCGCCTACCTGGTGGTTCCTTGAGCCAGGTAATGTTACTCCATGATCCTCCCTGCCGCTGCCAGAAGCAATAACCCCAAGCTCACTGACGTAAAGTGTGAACCTTAGCGTGTGGGTTCAACCACCGCCTTACCTTATGATCCTACACTAAGTCCTTCTACACTTCTTGGCATCAGCTTACGTAATTAGGCAACATGGAACAGCGTAAAGGCTCAAGGTAAATGACCACCATCGCTGTATATCAGGTCAACTTTGAAGGTTTACTCGATAAGGGAGTAATTTAATCTCGTGTTACAACACAACATTTTTACAGCACATTCGTTGCCTTAATTAAGAGAAGAGTAATTATTATACAACTCAGAATATTTTCTCCTTTCAAATGCAACACATTTATGCAGATTCACCGGACAGATAAGTCGTTCTCTCATTTTTTTAATGTTTAGGTAGATTGATGCACCAAAAAATACAGCAAACATCTTATTTTCTGAGAGAGAGAGAGAGAGAGAGAGAGAGAGAGAGAGAGAGAGAGAGAGATGAGTGTAATAACAGCTCGAGAAATAGTTCAGAACCCATTATTATTATTATTATTATTATTATTATTATTAGTATTATTATTATTATTATTATTATTATTATCATTGATAGATAACACCTCCGTCAGTACTTTATGGCAGGTGTTGACTCTGTCATACAGAACTTATCAAATATGGTAGCAGTTATGTCATAAAACTCCATCAACAAATACCGCAACATAATGGAATGATAAATATTGGCTTGAAGGTTTTCTTACAATGCCGTACAGCACCAGCGTGGTCCACAGGGAATCGTTGAAGCGTGTCAGTCCATTTCAAAACCCCTGAGGGAAGGGGAGACACAAAGAACGCATTTCCTCCCCCTTTGACGCCTCAGTGGTAGTGTGGTGTTAAAGATCACATTTTGCCGAGACGATACGACTTATAAAAATATTAAACTGAGACAATGTCCAAGACGTTGATGGTAACGTGAAAGTGTCGGGAAAGTGGAACCTATCGGTGCCAACACACTGTAGTAATTTAGGAAAGCTTTCATCTTGCCATAGGAGGTCAGTACTGTTATTCATGGACCAGTATTCACACATTATCATTTATACCCCACCTCAGTGTTTGTGTTCGAGAGAGTGGTCAGTTGGCTTCATTACAGCGTTAGACTGAGACTTGGTATCATATAGGGAAGTAACCCTTAGACTCTCTAATACAGATCCCAGTGGTGTCCGTGTTAATGATACGGTTGTATGGCAGCAGCAAGATGGAACAGGGTGACCTAAATGTTGTGTTACTCCCTCCCCTCCTCCTCCCCCCTCATTAAAAGTACCGTCCTGGGTTCAGTGATCACGTTGACATTCACACATACTGAGACAACTTTCAGTAACTTGAAACAACTTAAGATTAACGTATTTGGAATAAATGTATAATACATTATTTTACATTTTTATAAGAAAAATAATATTACCCTGTTAATAGGTGCTGGTTTCAGCGTTATATTCCGGTGATCCTTGTGAGGCTTCTGTCCTGACCAGTATGAGGACGATATTGTAACCTATCAAATGTTCTTCAAACTATGTAAACAGTCGGCACAGTCCAGGAAGACAGGTGCTACAGCCAGCATAGATAAGAACCTTAACTCATATATATAGATACACTAAGGCAACACAACCCAAGCACACAAAGGCTAAACCAACACGACTAAGGCGTACAGAGCTCTTAGTCAGTAGAGAAAGTCTTCTTATTAAGGGTGAGAGGAGCATAGTATCACCGTCACTCTCCCAGGACGAGAAAACAGCAAATGATCTGCCGAAATCGTTGGACACGTGGAGGCCCGGCCAGCCAACTCTCCTGACAGTTTAATTGGCTCTCAGTGCTGCTCCCTGACGTCCACCACAGCTCCCACCCCCCATCACCAGCCACAACCACACCAGCACAAGAAACACCAAATGAAAACTGAATAATTCACTCCTGACTTCTGCCAGAATTCCAGGATACTAAATTAAACCAAAATATAAGTTGCTCGCCTGTTTGTGCTGATGATTTGAACATTTCCTTGCATTGTTATATATATATATATATATATATATATATATATATATATATATATATATATATATATATATATATATATATATATATATATAATCAACACCTCAACCCGCCAGGAATCGAACCCACAGCCAACGGCCCACGACTGTGACCGGGGAACGCTACCTCTGGACCACCAGGATACTAAAAGCAGTCCTAAACTCTGTTATATTTCACACAAAGCCTGTTCAACGAGCTTATGGCGCCGTGAACCTCTAATGGGGACTACCTGTATCACGTAGGTGGTCAGAGTAACGTTTTACCATATCCGGCTTCGAAACACGAGGATCCATATATATTTCATTAGCCCAATAAAGCACGCAGACTTCTACATACAATCAACACCTCAACCCGCCAAAATTCGAACCCACGGCCCACGAGCCCATGACTGTGACCGGGGAACGCTACCTCTGGACCACCAGAATACTAAAAGCAGTCCTAGACTCTGTTATATTTCACACAAAAGCCTGTTCAACGAGCTTTTAGTATCCTGGTGGTCCAGAGGTAGCGTTCCCAGTCTCTGGAGTGGGATTGGTGAGGATATATATATATATATATATATATATATATATATATATATATATATATATATATATATATATATATATATATATATATATACTGATAACCACAAGGAAACAAGAAAACACGAAGTTCCCAAGCGCTTTCGTGTAATTCACATCTTCAGGGGTGAGTACAGACTAAGGAGTAATACTTGACAAGGCTAATATATACAGTGTTTTCTTGTTCCTTGTGGTCATATATACTATACATAATATATATATATATATATATATATATATATATATATATATATATATATATATATATATATATATATATATATATATATATATATATATATATATATATATATATATATTCCACTCTTCACTCTTACTGTCACTTCCTTGTTTAGATAAAATTAACTCGATTACTTGTTTATATACAAGATTGTACACTTGAGTATCTTTAAAAATGAGTTCAGGCAACAAATAATATGACACTAATAATAATCGGGCGAGTCCATTAATTCATATGGCATAAATACTAGTGAGCATCATAAACATTATAAGGATCAATAATGTTAACGCTTAGGAGAAAACGTTAAAGAAAAAATAAGGGGAAATGGACAAAGACCTACAATATATACACACAGTTATTAACAACTGTAATACTATGACTTCTACATAAGTTTGGCTGTAAGTTCATGTCATAGTATATCTTAAAGCTACAGAAGATCTTACCTAACGTAGCTTTAACTATGTTTATTAGTTCTCAGATTATTGTGTGACCATATTAAATAATCTTCTTCCACATCCTTAAAGCTGTCCTTTATTGAGCTGCAAATCTTCACTTTCCAAACTACACAAAAAAATTTATTTCAACATTCTAAAAGTTTTTTGCTACTCAAACAACAAAGACATTAAAAGGATAGTCACATTACCCTCGTCTCATCAGCACCGCCTCAGCTCCACCCTCTCTCCAGACCCAACGCTCATACTCTCTCCCTCATCCATCATCCTCCTCTACACCCGCTCAACTTTTTTAACTATCCAGTATTGTATCTTTTGTACACTTCCTTCCCCCATTCCGTCTCCAGGTGCCGCCCGAAGTGTGTTCTTCACGGGTTTAAATTCCGAAAGAGGCACTTTTTGAGCAGGAAGCTGAAATTTGGACACAAAATTAACCTGGAGCTTTGGCATCCCCCCTTTTACTCATCTTTTGGTTATGGTATAGCATGGGAGGGGGCGGCGGTGTATTTTGGACGTACCATTACTTGTTCACTTTATATTTCAAATAATGAAATACAAATTGAAATAAAAGTATTTTATTTACACTTTGGCGCTTTCGACACAGAACGTTAACCTGACTTGTAAACTGAACATTGAACTATTTTCTCTCGACCGCCTTCACTATAAAGTTAGGTACAGCTGGGTGGACTGGTAGTGCCTCGGGGTCAAACCAGAGACTCTTGGGACAGGAGGCGAGGGGTGTATCCATCCGGCCGCCAGACCCCTATCTTAGGGTTAACGCCACCTAAGATGACCAGTTTCATCAACACACACACACACACACATCTAAGAAGAGAGAGAATATAAAAATCTATAATGTTTTTTTTCCCTATTCTTTTGTTATTTCTTTTAGATAACAAGATACAGGTAATTATGTAATGGTCTCGAGATACAGGTAAATAATGGCCTCTGTCACACCATCCATATATCACTTTAATTCTATCATCTTTATCTGTTGCTGTACTCAAGCTATATTACCTATAATTTATACATTAAAGTTGAACACCTTGTACAGTCACACACAGTAATGTCACCCATCTTATCCTTAATTGTCTTATATATTATTTAAAACATCTACACAAACCTTCATCCTTCTTCACCATCACTGTATTCACTCATTTATCTGCTCTTCTTTATGTCTTTATTCCATGCACTTTATTCCTTACCCATAATCTTCCGGCAACAAGTTCATGGTTCTCTTAGTCTTCCTCCCTGTAGTGTCTGAAGTCCTCTCTTATATACACAAGTTTATGACAATATACGAGTTAAATGTCTCAGGTCTTCGTCCCCTTTTAAAATCAATTTTCACCGTCCAGGACTATTTCAATCCCTGCCTCAACTTTTATTAGATCTGAAACTCATCTTTCGAGCTAATGACCAATCTTGTGTTCTTCTGCCGCCACAGGTGGAGTATTCTTCTTGACTGGTTTGTCTCTCTTTCTCTCTGTTTGTGCACTCTCAACACCGTGACGCACCACAGCACAACACACTGTGGCACACAGTACAACTCACTGTGACGCACCACAAAACAACACACTGTGACGCACCACAACACAATACACTGTGACACACAGCACAATTCACTGTGACACACCACAGCACAACTCACTGTGACGTACCATAACACAACACACCGTGACGCACCACAACACAATACACTGTGACACACAGCACAATTCACTGTGACACACCACAGCACAACTCACTGTGACGTACCACAACCAGGGCTGTGGAGTCGGAGTCGGAGTCGGAGTCGAGGAGTCGGAGGAAATTTCGGCTTGTGGAGTCGGAGTCGGAGTCGGTAAAATTGCCCAGACTCCGACTCCGACTCCGGTCTTCAAAAGTGACAGTGGAAGAAGCCATACCTGCTTACCCAGAGATTGTAAAAGATGTAGCTAGAGCTGTGACAGCAATGCCACCCACTCAGGTCAGTGTAGAAAGACTGTTTTCTGCAATGAAAATAATCAGATCAGATTTAAGGGCTTCCATGAAGGAAGATCTGACTGAAGCTATTCTGTTCCTAAGAACAATTATATGAACTCAGGCATATTCATTGCAGTGATTCCACTGATCCCACTAATTTTCTTAAATTATTAAAAGAATTTATTTCCATTTTATAAGCATTATTATGAATTTATTGTAGCAGGCACAGTATAGCACTATAATTTTGGACGATAGTCTCTTCTTTACCATTTGAAATTTTGAATTATATCAAATTTTGTTTCGTTGAAAACTGCACAGAGGCTCTCAGCTACAAAACAATTAGCTACAACCTGTTTTTGGTGAGATTAAGGCAAATTTAATTTAATAACTTAATCATGTAAGGTTTATCCATTTTCCTTAATAAGGTATTCATTTCTTTAATGTACATAAATATATAACTTTACTTTAAAAGGAATTGTAGGATCATCATTTAGATCCACATCAGATTATGAGCTTAAACAAAATTCATATGCTGAGATCAAACTTTTAGATATACATGTAAATGGTGTTTTCTAGTTAATATCTTGAATTCTTAATAAATTATTTTTCTTTTGATTGAAACTTTGAAAGTCAAGCCTATCATCTTTTTGTAGTTCTTAAATATCGTCCAGATCATTAATAAAGCTGTAGCAGTACAGCCACGGTGTTTTACTTTTTACCTACGCAGGTTACAACATACAAATTACAATTAGGATGGTAGAAATAGTTGTTACAAATAGGCCAAGGAGTCGGAGTCGGAGTCGGAAGCATAAAAATTTGAGGAGTCGGAGTCGGAGTCAAAGGTTTTGTCTTCGACTCCACAGCCCTGAATTGACAACATAATGCGGCTACCCCTCCCTCTCTCCCCGTCATGACAACATAATGTGGCTCACTCTCCCTCCCTCCCCTGGGCTGCCTGAGAGAGAACCTGCACACACTCCTTCCATGTTGATCTTTTACAACGTAGATCCTTGTATTTCTTGCCGTTGTCTTCTACGCTCGAGGATATTTCACAAACAATCCCTCGAGCAACACTCACTTTAGGAAATCGAGTTGCTTGCGGGACTGATGTTTCCCGTCAGCTGCCGAGTACAGGGGGGAATGGGTGCGATTTTTACTCAGTTCCCAGCGGAAAGTTGGTGAAAACCTGCAGTGAGGATGACCTGACCAAGTGACGGGGAGGAAGAAGGATACAGGAGTGTAGCTGGAGCAGGAAGAGCGGCAAGCTTTAAGGAACACTGTACCAGGAAGAGATAAAGCACAGGAACCTTAGCCCTCGATATTACTTTATCCCAACAGCTTCAGAGACTGTGGGAACCTGGGGCACCAACACCCTGAAGTTCCTTAATGAGTTTGGCTCCAGACTTAGTGAAACTACCAGAGACTCCAGGGCATCGAGCTACTATTTATAAGACAACCAACTGGGAGATGATGATGGTATGGAAGGACGAAAGACATCAGGTCGATTTTAGATTTTTACAGAACTTAATTTGGTTGACACACAAATTCAAACTGGCAGGGTGAGGTACGAGGATCTGGCATGGTGGAATATGAGGGACTGGAATGGTAGGGTATGAGAGACTAACAGTGTAGGGTATGAGGGAATAGTAGGGTAGGGTATGAGGACTGGCAGGGTGGGGCATAAGAGACTAACAAGACTGGATAGAAGGGTATGACAATCTCCTCTTCTACACTAATCACGCCACACGTTCTCCCTAAGTCATCAAAAATATACATTTGTCATGGTGTTCAAAAATTCCTCTTTTACCAACACAAGCTCTCGTTCTTGTAGCCATTGTGATTTAGGCTGAAGGGATAGAGAGATATGGTGAAGGAAGTAGGAACAGATAAAGAGAATAACGGACATAGATACGAGGATATAATAATTGTGGAAGGGGAAGGAAAGAGGAGGTGGAGATAATGGTAGAGGAAGCAGGGAAGGAGAGTAGGGGAGAGAGAGTGATGATATATTAAGGTTAATAGAGACAAGGGGGGATAGGATAGGTAAAGAGGATACGACAGGGCAGATTTAATCTAATTTCATGGGTAAGAGATAGCAGGAGACCTAGTGAGTGAGTGAGTGGGACAACCATTGATCGTGATCACGCCCGGTCCGGAGGATCGTACACACAAAATAGTCAAAGGAACAGAGGAAAAAGCAATACATTATTATTGACTTACTGCACATTGACTTCCTATTATATAGTTTGTAAAGATCATACCCTGAATAACACGCGTTTAACTACACCAGAAAACTGACACACCTTACGAGTCTGAGAAGGTAACCAACCTTTTTTGTTACGCTGGTCAGGAAGATCACATAGCGACCGTACCTGAGCAATCACTTGATTGACACTAATTATTTCCAGTTCCGGAATAATCAGAGATACAGCTTAAGGCGCCCAGAGCTGCTAAGACCACCCCTCCATGCGCTCCTCTCAGTCCCAGACCTCCATAAAATATCATGGTGTGAAGGTGTGGAATAACTTACCCCCCCTCATCCGAGCAAAGACTACGCTCCCTTCCTTTAAAATTTTAAATCATCGCTGAAAAAATATCTATTGTCTAAGTATTACTATTCATGTAATACCTACTTTATATTCCTGCTTATATTGTACCACCAAAACCATTATATCATAGATTGTCATGTAGATAGATAGAAATTACCATTGCAATAATTTTATTAGCCGACAAGACTTGATGGTGATAGCTCTGTCCTCTTGCTCCAACCCATGTTGTACTGCTTCCCTCCCTTATCATATTTATGTATATCAACGCCGCTGTAAAATATGTATATATTTATATTATAAATGTATAAAATAAATAAAAACGAAGTGATAACCGTGGTAACATTGTGATATGTTCTTATTACCACCATGTTATGTGTACTGTTCCACATGACACTAAATGTTACAGAATACTTCTTTGAGATAAATATACAATAAATATCAGGTGCCTTCAAGAGATCTCAGGCTTTCACCTGGCTCAGCCATGTTAATATTGTTATTATTATCGACTCTGTATCTATGTTTTTTTCTGGCTAAATAAACTGTTTTAATATTAATATCAGTATCAATATCAGTTGGTAAAATTGTCTTTGTTTTCTTTGGTGAGTGATCGTCTATTTCCAGATGTAATAACGTAAATGTGTTCAGTGTCTCCAGCGGGACCCGGCTGTACTCTCTTATCGCTGGGACCTCTATCAGTCTGCCTCCACCAATATCAATAAGACCAGTTTCAACTTCTCTACAAACTTTAAGAGCGTTCGGTCGAGGAGTTCAGGTACGAAAAAAAGAATGTTAAGTGAGAATAAATTAACACGAGGCCAGTCAGTGTGTCAAAACAAGGTCGGGCCCACATCAACTGGCAATAGAATCAAATAAGGAGTCTCCTGAAAATCTTGTCAACATTTAGAAAACCCGAGATGGCGGATCATGCGATAACACTTTTGTTATAAGAATGACTTTAAAAACATCGATTTTGTGCTTATTGTTTCATCAAAGGACTTAGGCAACATGTTAAATCTATTGTTTGTGTGAAAGTAAAAGGAGAAGCTGTACAGGTTGATCCACAGTTCCTGTTTCAACATCTAACAAAAGCATCAGGGAGAGTGTAAGGTAGGTGAGTAGTGTAACCACCCGCTGTACTCTGAAGGGTCTGGCCTAAGAAACACCTTATGGACTATGAGCTGTACACTGCTGCATCACATTAACCACTAGGAGTTGCAAACAAACACTCCTAAAGTGCCTTTATGGAGGAGACCGATGAATTTCAAAATGAACACTGTGACTCCTGCTGTCTCGGTAGGGTCGTCAAAATCCTTCGTCTGTCGTGTCATATCGTCTAACACAAAATCGTAAACATACTTTTTGGAGCGTATCTACATCTTACAGCATGATGACGCTAAATGGCCGCCTTAAGATGTTATTCTCAAAGATTTAATTATCCAATGAAAAAATTCACCCACTAAAATTTAAGATCACGTTGAAGATAAACTCATTAAAGTTTTATACTATAATGGAAATTAAAGTTCACTCACTCGCACTCTTGGGAAGATATTATAATTTAAGTTCTTATTATAGAACAGTCTCGGCTGTTTTTAGGTCCTGCTATGGTTACTGTCTGAGTCACAATCAACCTCACTTGGCATCTTCTATTTCAATTTGGCGCATTTCATGTCGGTGTATTTCATGTCGGTGTATTTCATGTTGGTGTATTTCATGTTGGTGTATTTCATGTCGGTGTATTTCATGTCGGTGTATTTCATGTTGGTGTATTTCATGTTGGTGTATTTCATGTTGGTGATCACCTGCCACCCACCAGAGACTTGGGAAGGTTAGAAATAGTATCATCTCTGTGTTTTATGACGTCTTCGAGGTTTATATCTTCACCTCACCTCCTGAACCACATCCTCAAGACGGACCATTTCTTACCCCTGGTCGTCTTCTTAGCTAGTCAGGCTTATTTACATTCTTCTCTCACAGCGCTGCGCCCCCTGGCGAGAAACTCTCCCTCATTTCTTGTAAACTTTTAGAGAAGTAAAGTTTATTCTCAACTGGTTGTACAGATGAAGCGTCACAACTTCTTGATATCTTTGCTTTGTGATTATAATACCAACGTGTCTGAGTCGTGTATTTGTTTATAAACTTAATGGAATAATATTTACCCAAGTTTAAGAAGCACTAAAGACATTATAAGGGCTGGATATTTTAAATTATCTGCATCACTTGAATCACTTGAATCAGGAGTGAGAAAATGAAATTAAAACAAAAAAGAATTGTAAGTGAATGAAATATCGAAATCCTTGAAAAAACTAAATTTCTTAAAAACAGTAATGGACTAAGACAGCAGTGGAAGGTAAGGAGATTGGTGGAAAAGAAAGGAGAAGACCGAAGGAGGAAGGTAAAAGGAGGGAAGATGGAGGGGAGAGGAAGATGAAGGGGGAAGAAAAAGAGAGGAGAAATGAATGGGGAGATGGAAGGGAGGAAGAAGGGAGGGAAGATGAAGGGGTAAGATGGAGAAGAAAGACGATGGGGAGAAGAAGATGAAGGAGAAGATGAAAGGTGGAAGATGAAAGGCAGGAAGCGACAGTGCAAAATAGATCGGCAAGAGACACAGTTGTACCAGAGGTGGTAAAAATATACACCAGGAAGGAATCAGGTGTGGCAATGTAATACACACACTCTCTCTCTCTCTCTCTCTCTCTCTCTCTCTCCATATTATGTTGCTCAGATTTCTCTCTCTTTTTCCAAAATACAAAACTCAACTTAATAAAGGCAACACATGTACTGTACTATGACTGCCAGTGTATTACAGCATCAACATTATTATATAAGAGTATATATTATACTTAAGCCCCCCCCCCAGGTATCGCCGGGATGGTTAATCTTCAGGTGGGATACGCTGGGCGGCGAGGGGAGTGACAATCTACCTGTGTCATTAAGGTCTCTGTTACCTTTTCCTGGGGCGACACTTCAGGTGAGTTATTATATAAAAAAGAGACTCACTTTATACAATACATGAAAAAATAACACCACCATTTAACTTACATAAATTAACACACAATACAATACTGAATGCCTAACTAGCTTAGCTCCCCCCACCCCAGCCTCCCTTGAGCGAGCAGGAGCGTGCTGTGTATGGCCACCACCCCAACCAATCACCTCGACTCAGCTAGGTGGACAGCCCACCTGCTATTACTCCCTACTACTTTACTTCCCGTTTCTATTCTTTCCTTCTCTCTTTCCTCTCCTCTCTCATGGCAAAGTCATTTCCCACTTTACTTCATCATCGTTACTCAGTAAGACAGCAGTAGACCACGACGCTTAACACTGTACCTGCCTGACTCTGGTGTTACCTGTACCGTGTTAATTAGCTTGAAGAACATACAGCTCTAAAACGTGATATGAATTGTTAATGTTGTCATAGGAAGATGAACTTGACAAAAAACGACCTTTATAACTAAATGTCAGACCAAATACTGTCAAGAGGTGTGAACAGCTTCCATATGGAGAGGATCTTTAATTGAAGTCTAATGTGTCACTTCAGGCAATAACTCTGTGGGGTGGACACATCGACAACACAAGAGTGACCGACATATAAACACTTCCGAGACAACGATAACTAATGACTTTTTTGTTTGTCCTTTCAGAACAAAGTTCACTCCTGGGATTATCTCTCATATACGAAGCATCACCAAGCACAAGCACCACACACCTGTATGGGTCTTCAGTATCGTCAACCAGAAACTGTCTACATGATAATAGTCCAGACAAATTCTTCCTTTTACTTTAACCCGGAAATAAACATCATCGACAGGTTTATTATAAATAATTATGACGACAGTAAGTTTTCAAGGTTCAAGTGTCCTTATTTCCTGCCAATGGTTCCAGGAAAACCTTAAAACTTACAATTAATAAATAATTAAAGATTTTTGTTTCTTGTATCTATATATATAAAACAAAGAAGTATGTATGTTTGTTTGTGTGTTTGTGTGTCCGCACGAGAATCTCGGAAACTACTATACCGATCTGTAGTGATGATGGATGGTGTTATATGTAGTGATGGTGGATGGTGTTATATGTAGTGATGATGGATGATGTTATATGTACTGATGATGGATGTTATATGTAGTGATGATGGATGATGTTATATGTACTGATGATGGATGTTATATGTAGTGATGATGGATGATGTTATATGTAGTGATGATGGATGATGTTATATGTAGTGATGATGGGTGGTGTTATATGTAGTGATGATGGGTGGTGTTATATGTAGTGATGATCTATCTTCTATTGATATAAAACAAAGAAGTATGTCTGTTTGTTTGTGTGTGTGTGTGTGTGTGTTTGCTTGTGTGTCCGCACGAGAATCTCGGAAACTACTCTACTGATGTGTAGTGATGATGGATGGTGTTATATGTAGTGATGATGGATGATGTTATATGTACTATAAGTGTTTACATAACATGGTAGATATTACTGAGCCTTCATCAGGGGTTGGTTCCTCCCTCCAGGTTCCCAGAGGTACAACTATTGGTGACATTTTCATATTCGATGGCAGCAGTTGAGTTAGATTCATTGGTTGGGAGGTACAGACAGAGTGTAAGTAGCTGTGGAAGTTTCGCGCTCCCTGATGTCGCCCAAATTGTCATAATTGAAGGTAACTGACTTGGCAACGGTAGTGCGTACGTTGGTCTTCTTAAGGATAGAGGCGGGTTGTTGGTCGGCAACATTGGATAGAACTATGAACTCAGCAGCTTGGCGGTCAAGGTTCTTCAAGGTACCATGGGCACTGTAGTAGTTAACTTCCAGCTTGTTAGTTGATTTTCGGCTGCTGCCAATGCTTTCACCATCAAATCGTCCAACAGCCTTATCACAGGAGGCTTCGTCAAAGTATCGGATGTATGCGAAGCCATAGTGTTCATTTTTGTTGTCTTTTGCGGGCATCACAAATAGGTCGATCTGTCCACATTCCTCAAACGATGGTCGAATCTGCTTAGGGGCCACACCAGGGTAGATGTTTGTTGCAACCACCACGAAGCTGGTGTCGAAGTCTACAACGAAATCCTTGTAGGAGGTCATTGTGTCATACAGACATACCATATTCTCCTCAAAAGTCTGAGGACCTCAAGTTAAAATTTGGGCACAAAAGTAGATTAATATTGTAATGAGGTTGGAATATTTGTATTATGTAGTAATTATAACAAAATATAGTAAAGAGGGGAGATAGTGTGAAGATGTGCGAGGTGTGTTGAGGAGGATGGAAGGTAGTGAGGGGTGGGAGGTAGTGAGCGGGAGGGGATAGTAAAGATAAGGGGTAGTGAGGGGTGGGGTAGTGAGGGGTGGGAGGTAGTGAGCGGGAGGG
>NW_024716972.1:0-22929 GCF_018991925.1 Homarus americanus | reverse complement strand
TAGATCTACACTCAGGAATTATATAAAAACAATACTTTTTTTATAAAAGCAGAAACTAACCGGTTTTCGTTACTAAAGCTCAATATAATATAAATGTACCAGCCTGCAAACTTTGGAATTAACCAGCTAGTCTATCATTGCGGAAAGTTAAGGTAGGACGATATATTCTTCCTGGTTCATACAAAGGCATCAGTGTTTTGTGAAATAAGAAAAAAAAAACAGTGACGTTACATGACGAACCGACGAAAGTGCTATGTATCCCGAAAGAGACGACAGTTGAGTGTTTCATTCTGTCGCCCAAGAAGGTAAAGAGAATTATTCCACCAACCGATACCGAGTTATTGTTGACTTATTACCAACCGCGTGCTAGTGATAAGCCCAGAGCATACAAGTGACGGCGGTCAGAATGCATCTTGTCAGCATTCTTCCCCTGCCCGCAGTTTATGAAAGTGTAGACATTACCAACAACTTTTGGGGTTTACTTCAACAAAAGACGTTTCACAGCGCTCAGACCGGGCTGTTGTGGTTTCGTGATCGTTGATTGCAGTACTTCCAGTGCCATCAGACAGTCCTTCTGTACAGGACTGCAGAAGGTTTGGCACACAGTAGAGGCGACATTGTATCAGCGAGCAGAGGACTTGATTCGTCTTAGTCAGCACCTGACCATACTGTGAAGGTACTCTCTGTCGTGAAGTGGATTCACCCGGCGTCCGTCATTGCAGTGCGCCCCATCGTTGCTAGGCAACCGGACATGCAGCGTGCGCCGACTCACTGTGGGAGGGAAGATTGCGGTACCCACCTTCCACCCCCACTGGGGACCATCGATCGCGCTTTTCAGAAGACCTCCAACAGTGGGACTCTATATGAAATAGCTTCAAGTGATTGTTACAAGTGGTGACAACCCAGGAAGGTTATATCACACTGTTATCTCTCCATATACACAGTTGGTAGAGGTATTATGTTCTCCCATTACTGTGTATACTGGTTTAGAAGATATATATATATATATATATATATATATATATATATATATATATATATATATATATATATATATATATATATATATATATATATAAAACGTAAATGTAAATATGAAATAGCATTCAAAGATATTGTTATATGTGTTACATTTACTACTACAAGGAAGAAGAACTGTTACATCTGCTTCACGTTGAGTGATTTTATGTCCATAGCCAATACTGAATTATTGATAGTTGCTGTATTATGGCAACGATCCTGTGAGCGAAGTGAACATTAGTTTCTGCAAATGATTCGTTCACTGCCCACGGTGTGACAGGACGTGACTGCAGTTGTTGTGACTACTCATCAATCAACATCCTGTCAACAAAAATTCTTTTCATATGGCGTGAATAACCCCAGTTACCAGCACTCTCTAGTGATGACACATCTCCGATCATGAGAGATGGTCTCAGCATTCTGAGGTATGGCGTGGTGGATGAACCAGTGTAACCAGGGAGCGGCAGTTTGTTGTACTCAGAATTTTGCGTAGCCATTGACCCAGTCACCGACCTTGAAAAAGCTGTTCCTGTGAATGACACACGCAAGTCTACGGGATTGCGGCAACAATTTCACATTTTCAAGAAATTTAGAAAGGATTCTTCAACTGCCTACAGGAATAGGTAGTATCTAGGCATACATTAACTATATACACATTTACATGTTCGAGACATGCTCCACATTGTTAGGACATCGGATAGGTTATGTCATTGTTGTAAGTGTTCCGTGATTTTGATATATACTGACGGATATAATTCCCAGTATTTATTAGACATAGAAAATGTGACATTTTCTTTTGATCCCAGGGAGGATAAGAATAAACCATAATTTTCAACCACATATTTTAATGATGTCAAAGACACATCTTTTTAAAATAAAATATGATAGTTCTAGTACAAAAGTATCACGGACTGTAAATTTTCAGCCATGCCTTGTAGAACCCTTTTACAACTCAGTACCATTGTTTCTGCAAACATGAATGTTTCTGTGGAAAGAGTCTTTGTGCACCACACCCTCATTCATCTAGCGACAGTAGCAAAAGTTGTACATTGCTAAGAAGGTGCGTTTCTAAACACGTATAGGCTAAGATTATTTCTGCCATGTTGCTTACCCAAGTTAACGATTTCCACTATTGTGTGCTGATATTGGCAGAATAGTTTTGTTTTAAATCAGAATCATCCAAATTTGACACTTAAGCCTAGGACCCCAGTAGTTGATGAACCTATGGTTTCAAGAGTTCTAGCTAAGAGTTTATACATGTTTTAACATGGTTAGGCTTATGTATAGGATGTTTATCTGCGAGTTTAGTGTAGTCTCGCGGAGCTCGGAGGGTAGGTGACCGTTGATGTAATGCCCTGTTTCATCAACAGAAAGATTATATAAAAGGTTAATTACATTTGATTTATATACTGATTCATCCCCTGTAACTTTCATTGGCTATGAGGTGACATGTTCAGTGCACGTGATAAGGTGTGTGCACTGGAAGCCGCGTCATATAATGCTGGAGTTCAGGCATTAAGCAGCCGACTTTCTGCACCCAAAGCAGGCAGTAGCTTGATATCCTTGACTAGAAGAAAGACGTTATTTGAGAGCTGTCGGATGCTCCGTCTCTCGAGGGAGGACAGAAGTGCCTATTCTGTTCCCCTCGATGGGTCGCTACTCAGAGTCACACTCACAATCTTATCGGACGGACGTGATCGGTCTATTTACATCGCCATCCTCTCCTTCACGGTCATAAATAGTGGAAGTTACGGTTGAATCACTCAGGAATTATATAAACAATACTTTATGTAATAAAAGCAGAAACTACAATTGGGTTTCGTTACTAAAGCCCAATATAATATAAATGTACCAGCATGGTTAACTTTGAATTAACCAGCTAGTTCAGGTACATTGTGTTAGGGTCACCTCATGTGAGGTCATGTTTTATGTTATGACGTTGATACAGTAACTCCAAGTAAGTTTCAGCAACAAAAGTTATAAAAAAAATGTGCGAAAACATGTCAATAAAAAATTAATGTGCCATTTTTCCTAGTCTGATGATTATGCCTTTTTTTCCCCGGTGCCATATTTTCCTATTACCATTTTTTTAATGCCATTTAGCTATACATTCACCACAACCACCACAATCACTTCACCCCATCACCACAATCACTTCACCTCATCAACACAATCACTTCACCATCATTACTATAACATAGATGGTGTTCTATTTATTTCCATGAGCAGCACTGTAGTTAATTAAATGTGGCTCACTTGGTTCTTCCTCATACCTATCCATCTGTTGTGAACCTTTCTTATTGTACTAGTTAGGAGGGAATGGAAGATATTTTCAAAGTTCAATTTATTCAACAGGGCGTGATATAGAATACTGTGGGGGGGAATTCACCATCCACCCATTTGACTACAGAAAACATTCAGTCAGCCAGCCCACCACGCCTAGTATGGTCGTCGCCAGCTCACAGGTGCCACCCACACCACACCACACCACACAATTTTAAACTGGACAATACGCCTAACATTGTTCTAATTAGCCTAGGGAGCATATTCTGAGTGTGCAATCAAAGTTTGTTTTTCAAAGAATCTTTAGGCACTTTTTCACCGATTGGCTAGTTCACCATATGGGCGTAGTCGCCAGTTATATGGGCAAGCTCTTCATGGCACTTGGTATAGGCAGTGTTACGTATGGCTATGTATTTACATACCGTTAATATACTAAGATGTTTGCTGTATGTTCTTTTATATCAGTCACCATTGTAAAAAGTTTGGTTTTCTATGAAAGATGTAAAAAGATGCATGTCCTTTGAAATTAGTTTATTTTGTATTGTATTGGTTCAATATAACTTCTAATATTTTGCTAATCATATAATATTATGTACTTATGCAATGCTTTTACAAAGATGGTTTAAGTTAATATTTTAATTGGAGAAGATATATTGTTGTTTACAAGGTAGATGCCTCTCTCCCACGGTTAATTCAGGGTGTAGATGTTAGACCAGGTCAGTGATTGTAATCTTGTTTCGTCCATTGTTCAGTATTTCCTGCATTTTGTTATTAATTTATTCCCAGCATTTGGGGTAAATACTAAGTGATACATCTGTAAATGGAGGAAAAGCCTTTTGAGGATAAAATTGATTACTAAATCTGTTGGGCCACAAGGCCATGCAGTGTCAATATCTGTACTCTCTGTTTTATTGTGAATATAGTAGTTGTAAATTGTTATAAATTAGTATTTCTCAGTCCTAACCCAAGTGGCACAGTATAAAGAATAGTTTTTCTTGGATGTTTTCTCATTCTATATTAAATGTCACCTTCAACTATCAGGAGATGTAGCAGGGAGTGTCTACATACTCTGGTCTGTTAACCACAGTCGTTATTTCAAAACGTGAGTCTGATTAATAGGCCTAGGAGTTGAGCACTGGTGAAAGAGGAAGGTTATTCAGTAGCGGCCGTGACAGCAGGCATCTGGTTACCCTTGAGAGGAAAATGAATGGTGATGAACTGGGGTAACAGTCTCCTGATAGGCACTGTAAACACAAAGGCTCACGGGTCAATTCTCAAGTTCTCACTGTAATGGTCGGCTGGTTGGGTCTCGTGGGCGTAGCGTGTGTGGGGTACCTTACACCCCTTCACCCCATCACCAACTTTACTACATAAACCACACTAATCACACTTTACTATCAACACACTCATTAAAATCACCATTCGTACACATCACAATCACACTTTCCACCACATCATACAATTCGCTCACAAAAAAACTCATCACACATCACACAGTTCACTCCACAAAACTCACAATCATCAATTCAAATCTACAAAGCCATATCAATTCTATATAACTAACACTCATACATTACTACCACAAAACTACTTCACCCCCATACAATTAACTTCATGCACTTCACTTCCCCATCACATACACATTCTCACCACACTCAAAACCCCCATCACACAATTTAACTACACCACAATCAATTTACCCCATCACCACAATTACTTCACCACAATCACTTTACCCCCCATCACCACAATCAATCCATCACCACCAAACACTTTCCCCGTCATGAGATCTGAAGCAGAGACGGCCAAGCAGCCTCCAACACGTACCACTCCATCATTCCTCAAATTTCTGTATTTTGACATTTAAGTGACGCCATTATACTTAACATCTAAAGGTTTAATGATTATAATAACCTGTTGTCAAAAATTTCTACTTGTTTCTTGTGTTATTTATATGACAATTGAGCCGTGAGGGGGGGGGTGTCAGGCACGTGTGATGAGGGGTGGGAATGTCAGGCACGATGAGGGAGGGGTGTCAGGCACGTGTGATGAGGGGTGGGGTGTCAGGCACGTGTGATGAGGTGGCAGTCACGTGTGCTGTACTAACATGAGGCTGTCCTAACAGAACCTTTACCGTGGTGATGGGGTTCAGGATGGGTTTATCAACATGGTCTACATCTACAAACAACCTAAGTACTTTTCTGTGTATCATTATGCTAGTAGTTTAGACTTCTAGTATAACATAATAGGAATTTTAGCAAAAATTCTTGTTTGTGGTAATCTAAGTATCATAGCAGAGGTGACCGTCAGTAGTACTTATTATTTGCCTAATGATTCATGTTTCAACACTTTAATGGATAGAGAACACATTACACTATGACATATATGGGTTTACATATCAATTGTATCTTATAACAACTAATCTACATTATAGAAATATTGCCCAGGCGTTTAGTATCTTAAATATTGCATTATATATATATATATATATATATATATATATATATATATATATATATATATATATATATATATATATATATATATATATATATATATATATATATAGATGGATAAATTATTCAGAACCTCAGTTATTCTTAGTGAGCTTTGGAGTGTGTGTTTGCCATTCAGTCCATTTGGTCATCATCTTTGTGTATCAGAGACCAAGTGTTTGAGTGTGTCGGTGCTGTGGGATTTCCTGACATAACACTCAGAACCGAGAAATGGAAAATACTATATACTTGAACCTCAGAGCAATGGTTGTTCCCAGTTATTGTTGTTATACTGTTGTCAAGGAAGCTGGTCAAATATCCACTACTAGTTCAACAGGTATATAAATTAATAACAAATCACAGGTGTTATAAAGAATACTTTTCCAAACAGTTTGTACGGACGAGTCAGTGATGTGTGGACTGGTAACAAGGTGGTGGAGCCGTAAAGTCGTGGCAAAGTAATCATCCACTCCACCACCTAACACCTGCTCCTGGCTGGGTCCTTTCTGCATGGTAAGTTATGTGGGGTGGAGACAGGGAATGGTTGTCTTGGGGAGGGCTGTATGTGGTAGGAGGGGTGTGGGAGGGCTGTATGTGGGAGGGTGTAGGAGGTGGTGTATATGGTAGGGAGGGGGTGTGGGAGGGCTGTATGGGTAGGGAGGGGTTGGGAGGGCTGTGTGTGGTAGTGAGGGGTGTGGGAGGGCTGTATGTGGTAGGGAGGAGTGTGGGAGGGCTGTATGTGGTGGGGAGGGGTGTGGGAGGGTGGTGTGGTGGGGAGGGGTGTGGGGCTGTGTGTGGGGGAGGGGTGTGGGAGGGTGGTGTGTGGTGGGGAGGGTGTGGGAGGGCTGTGTGAGGAGGGAGGGTGTGGGGCATGTGTGGTGGGAGGGGTGTGGGAGGGTGGGTATATGTGGGGAGGGGGGTGTGGGAGGCTGTATGTGGTGGGGAGGGGGTGTGGGAGGGCTGTGTGTGGTGGGGAGGGGTGTGGGGAGGGCTGTATGTGTGGTAGGGAGGGTGTGGGGAGGCTGTATGTGGTAGGGAGGGGTGTGGGGTGGTATGTGGTAGGGAGGGGTGTGGGAGGGCTGTATGTGGTAGGGAGGGGTGTAGAGGTGGTGTGTGGTGGGGTGTGGGAGGGCTGTGTGTGGTGGGAGGGTGTGGGGAGGGTGGTATATGGTGGGGAGGGGTGTGGGGAGGGCTGTATGTGGTAGGAGGGGTGTGGGAGGTGGTGTGTGGTGGGGAGGGGTGTGGGAGGGCTGTATGTGTGGGGAGGGGTGTGGGGGCTGTGTGTTGGGGAGGGTGTGGGGAGGGCTGTATGTGTGGGGGTGGGAGGGTGGTGTGTGGTGGGGGGGGTGTGGGAGGGCTGTGTATGTGGTGGGTAGGGTGTGGGGTGGTATGTGGTGGGGAAGGGTGTGGGAGGGCATGTGGTGAGGTGGGGGTGTGGGAGGGCTATATGGTGGGGAGGGTGTGGTGGGGTGTGTGGTGGGAGGGGGGTATGGGAGGGTGGTATGTGGTGGGTGGGGTGTTGGAGGGGTGTGTGGTGGGAGGGGTGGGGGGCTGTGTGGTAGGGAGGTGTGGGAGGGCTGTATGTGGTAGGGGAGGGGGTGGGAGGGGTGGTATGTGGTGGGTAGGGGTGCTGGAGGCTGCATGTGTGGTGAGGAGGGGCGTGGGAGGGGCTGTATGTGGTAGGGAAGGGGTGTGGGAGGGATGGTATGTGGTGGGGGGGGTGTGGGGCTGTATGTGGTAGGGGAGGGGTGTGGGAGGGCTGTATGTGGTAGGGAAGGGTGTGGGGGGGTGGTATGTGTGGTAGGAAGGGTGGGAGGTGGTATGGTAGGGGGGTGTGGGAGGGTGGTATGTGGTAGGGAAGGGTGTGGGGCTGTGTGTGTAGGGAAGGGGGTGTGGGAGGTGGTATGTGGTGCAGGAGGGGGTGTGGGAGGGTGGTATGTGGTAGGTGTGGGGTGGTAGGGAAGGGGTGTGGGAGGGTGGTATGTGGTACGGAGGGGTGTGGGAGGGTGGTATGTGGTGGGGGGGTGTGGGAGGGGTGGTGTGTGGTAGGGAGGGTGTGGGAGGGTGGTATGTGGTGGGGGTTTTGGGGAGGGCTGTATGTGGTGGAGTAGGGGTGTGGGAGGGTGGTATGTGGTGGGGAAGGGTGTGGGAGGGCGGTATGTGGTAGGTAGGGGTGTGGGAGGGCTTTATATGGTAGGGAGGTGTGGTAGAGGGTGGTGTGTGGTAAGGAGGGGTATGGGAGGGTGGTATGTGGTGGTAGGGGTGTTGGAGGGTGGTATGTGTGTGGGGGTGTGGGGCTGTATGTGGTAGGGAGGGGTGTGGGAGGGGCTGTATGTGGTAGGGGGGTGTGGGAGGGGTGGTATGTGGTGGGTAGGGGTGTTGGAGGGCTGCATGTGGTAGGGAGGGGCGTGGGAGGGCTGTATGTGGTAGGGGGAAGGTGTGGGAGGGATGGTATGTGGTGGGGGGGTGTGGGAGGGCTGTATTGTGGTAGGGAGGGGTGTGGGAGGGCTGTATGTGGTAGGGAAGGGGTGGGGAGGGGTGGTATGTGGTACGGAGGTGTGGGAGGGTGGTGTGGTAGAGGGGGTGTGGAGGGTGGTATGTGGTAGGGAAGGTGTGGGAGGGCTGTATGTGGTGGGGAAGGGTGTGGGGAGGTGGTATGTGGTACAGGAGGGGGTGTGGGAGGGTGGTATGTGGTGGGGGGTGTGGGAGGGTGGTGGGGGAAGGGGTGTGGGGAGGGTGGTATGTGGTGGAGGGGTGTGGGAGGGGTGGTGTGGTGGGGGGTGTGGGAGGGTGGTATGTGGTGGGAGGGGTGTGGGAGGGTGGTGTGGTGGGAGGGGTGGGGAGGGTGGTATGTGTAGGGGTGTGTGGGGAGGGTGGTATGTGGGGAAGGGTGTGGGGAGAGTGGTATGTGGTAGGGGGGTGTGGGAGGACTGTATGTGGTAGGTAGGGGTGTTGGAGGGCTGTATGTGGTAGGGAGGGGTGTGGGAGGGTGGTATGCAATGCAATTTCCTCATCAAAGCAATAAGGGGTTGAAGAAAGCACGGAAATTCATGAGAGGAAGGACGAGTTATTTTTTCTCATTATATTATCTTTGGTTTACAAGCTTGAGAGAGTAATAGATGATGGCTCTTATTTTGTGATTATTGTTACCTTCTGTTTACCTGTTATAATCACTGATGAAGAGTCTGTAGAGTCAGTATTAAAGATGCACTGGAAGTAACATTAATAACTGTTTATGGTTTACATTTTTATACCAAAATGGACTTTTTCTCGATTTATTAATAAAATAAACTATAGCACAACAACTGGGACATTACCATAATTAATGCTAGGAGCGGTGAGCGTTAATAAGGGATGAAACATATGTGTAACGAGCTTCGTGGACACATGTGTTGCATGGCTAAGAAACGGGATACAGACTGCCAGGAGCCGGATACACATTGCTGATCCCGCAGTCAAGATGCGAGGCGCTAAGTGGAATACACTGTCACGTGTCCAGTTGATGATTACCCGCGGCTCATAGGCTAGTTACCGTGGGTGATGTAATTATATAAACATAGTGTTTTAGCCCACATTAATATAAGTATTACGGTCTGTCTGACGGGCTAATACTTTATTATAGTGTACCATCCATTTCTATATTTATCATTTTTTCAGATTGTTGTTCAGGTTTTAATCAGCAGTCATAGTAATCTCTTAAGACTGAAGAGGAAAAATAAGAGATAACTGTATTATATACTGATGGAAAAAAGTACAAGGTATTGGTATTGTGGGAAAGGTGTTTGTTGATCAAGTAACCCAAATTAAAGAGTAAATTTTAGTATTAACAATATGGAACGATCTATATAGTATTAGTTAAGGACGGCAAATTGGTGCCATTTTTTACTGTAATAATACAAGACTAATACCACATGTTGGAGTTTGATGAACTTAATATACCGTAGAACCAACTTTTCTGGACTTTTACAAATTCAAATTTGCAATTTAAAATATGTATGCCGTTTTTGACCCGGTCTAATGGTGACACTGGTGTTTATACCATTCAACACAGTATGGTGGCTCACTGGCAAGGTACCTGTTGTGGATGATGGAGGCCTCGGGTTCGACTACCAGACTTACTGAAGACGTGTTGAACTGGACGAGACAGAGACAGGATTTTGAATGGTTCGTAAGTAAAATTTATGTTTTACCAGTGATGTTGGGGCTGGTGCAATGGAATTACTCTACTATAGAGAAAGAAGCTGTGGCTCTGCTTATGGCACTGGAAAAGTTTAACATATATCTTGGCAACACCTACCAGAGAATTGTAGTTTACAGTGACCTTTTGTATTACAGTTCAGAAGTCGAATGAAAAACAAGAATCAGAGACTTAATAGATGGTGTTTAACTCATCAGGGAAGGACTTGTAGTATTGTGTAAGAGTGAGGGAAGGACTTGTAGTATTATGTAGGAGTGAGGGAAGGACTTGCTGTGTGGTGTAGGAGTAAGGGAAGGACTTGTAGTATTGTGTAGGAGTGAGGGAAGGACTTGCAGTATTGTGTAGACGTGAGGGAAGGACTTGTAGTATTGTGTAGGCATCAGGGATGGACTTGTAGTATTGTGTAGTAGTGAGGGAAGGACTTGATGTGTTGTGTAAGAGTGAGGGATGGACTTGGTATGTTGTGTAGGAGTGAGGGATGGAATTGGTATGTTGTGTAGGAGTGAGGGATGGACTTGGGATGTTGAGTAGGAGTGAGGAAAGGACTTGGTATGTTGTGTCGGAGTGAGGGATGGACTTGGGATGTTGAGTAGGAGTGAGGAAAGGACTTGGTATGTTGTGTCGGAGTGAGGGATGGACTTGTAGTATTGTGTAAGAGTGAGGAAAGGACTTGGTATGTTGTGTGTGTAGGGTGTTGTGTTGTAGGAGTGAGATGGAAGTATTGTGAGTGAGAAAGGACTTGGTATGTTGTGTAGGAGTGAGGGATGGACATGTTGTGTAGGAGTGAGGGATGGACTTGTAGTATTGTGTAAGAGTGAGGAAAGGACTTGTAGTATTGTGTAGGAGTGAGGGATGGACTTGGTATGTGATCTAGGAATGAGGGAAGGACTTGCAGTATTGTGTAGGAGTTAGGGAAGGACTTGGTATGTTGTGTACGAGTGAGGGAAGGACTTGCAGTATTGTGTAGGAGTGAGGGATGGACTTGGTATGTTATCTAGGAGTGAGGGAAGGACTTGTAGTATTGTGTAGGAGTGAGGGAAGGACTTGGAATGTTGTGTACGAGTGAGGGATGGACTTGTAGTATTGTGTAGGAGTGAGGGAAGGACTTGTAGTATTGTGTAGGAGTGAGGGATGGACTTGTAGTATTGTGTAGGAGTGAGAGAAGGATTTGTTGCATTGTGTAGGAGTGAGGGAAGGATTTGTAGTATTGTGTTGGAGTGAGGGATGGACTTGGTATGTTTTGTAGGAGTGAGGGATGGACTTGGGTTGTTGTGTAGGAGTGAGAGAATTTCGTAGCAAAAACTCTGTCTCATTCACCAGACTGAAAATAAAGAACGAGTGTTTCATCTTTGGGGAGGGAGTTTTATAAGGCACTGAATATATATGATTGAGAGGTAATTACACTGCTTCTTCAGTAGGTAGTACTATATTTTATATTTGTTCCTGTATGTAAACATTGTCTAGTATGTTATATACCGTATATTAATTTATAATAAGTATGTAATAAGTAAATCAGCTTAACGTTGTGCATTCGTTAGGTAATATAGTATGGTAATTGGCGGCATGGTATCCACATTGTTTGGGTCACGGCAAGTGCAGGGAGGTAGACGAGCCTGGCTGGTGATAGTGTGTGGTCCAAGAGTGGTACAGTTGGTCTGGACTCAGGATATATTTATATGGAGGTAAGTAGTGTATACTTTTGTACTGTCCAAGTGTATGGTGAGGCTGAGGTTTGGGTTTGGGTTAATTTAGGCTGTGGTCATCTGTACTGTACTTAAATTGTTCCTTTACTTGACCTTTGTTTATGTTCTCTAACTTTATAGTGTTAAGTTATGCAGTGTTTGGTTCCTCCTCAATATGATGTTGAGTTAATCTGAGGTTTATTATTGAGAACCTGGTGGAGATAATATAAGAGTCATTATAGTGTTTACCCTGCTTGTTGTTGTGACCACTCGTGTGACTTGTGACTTGACTAGTGGTAAATTCTTGATAAATAGGAGTGCTGGCATAACAGTATGAAGAAAGAGTGATTTTAATCCTTGTCGCCCAGCAATATAAAAAAAAAAACTATTTTTGGTTAATAAAATTTTAATTTCACAGGTATTAACAGAAAATACTACTCCAGGGAGGATGAGGACCATAACTTGGTGTCCAGATGACGAGGCAACATCGAGAGAGACAAGAGAAACGATCAAGAGTACAGTAAAGGATGAACATTCTCTAAATAACTCAGTCTACCAGATATGACAGGAAGTTGTATTGTATATATGTAAGTGTTGGTTAAATACGTGGAGGTGTGGGAAGGACATGCGGTGTTGTGTAGAAATGAGGGAAGGACATGCGGTGTTGTGTAGGAGTGAGGGAAGGACTTCTGGTATTGTGTAGGAGTGAGGGAAGGACATGTTGTATTGTGTACAGTAGGAGTGAGGGAAGGACTTGTAGTATTGTGAGGAGTGATGGAAGGACTTGTAGTATTGTGAGGAGTGATGGAAGGACTTGAAGTATTGTGTAGGAGTGAGGGAAGGACTTGCAGTGTGGTGTAGGAGTGAGGGAAGGACTCACTGTGATGTGTAGGAGTGAGGGAAGGACTCACTGTGATGTGTAGGACTGAGTGAGGACTCACTAGGGAATGGTTGTGGCTACTTGGGGTGTGTAGGCCTCTTAGAGAGCTATTTGCGTCACGGTGAGGGCTGATTGGTGCTCATATGTTCTGCATGATGCTCTTAGGGGGCTCTGTGGTGCTGGCAGGGTCTGTCAGGTACTACCAGGGGCTGGATGATGCTGCTAGGTCAACAGGGCCTGTGTGAGTCCTCCATGGGCTGTGAGAGTCTGCCAGGGGCTCTGTGCGTCTGCTTGTTGTGTGGAACTAGTATGGAATTTGTGAGGCCACTAGGAGCAGTGTGAGGCCACCAATGTCTGTGTGAGGCCACCAGGGACTGTGTGAGGCCACCAGGGACTGTGTGAGGCCACCAGGGACTGTGTGAAACCACCAGGGAGTGTGTGAGACCACCAGGGACTGTGTGAGGCTGCCATGGGTTGGGTGAGGCTGCCATGGGCTGGGTGAGGATGCCACGGGATTGTTCTGGCCCTTTAACCGTTGATTCCGTCTGGGTTAATGAGGCTGGAACATGTATATTATATAGGGTTTTAGTAGCCAAACCCAATTGTTTGTTATCTATTTATTGAGGAACTATCTCAGATACAGTTCCAAGTGTATATCACCGTAACTTAATCACTGTAGCTATGAGTGTTAAGAGGAGGACGGGGGCTATGTTAAATAGCTCTGCTAAATACATCCGGTTGGTGTGAGGTGTTGTGAAACAATGCTGCAGGCAACCGGGTCTTAAACGCTGACCTTAACAGTCTCTGAGCCGCGCCTCAAGAAACCTACCCATCACGTGATATGATCATGTCACCTCATAGCCAGTGGAAAGTTACAGGGGGCGATATGGTTATATAAACCTCATTGTACTGCCCTGACACTTCTATAAAGACTAAAGGGCTGATACAGGCTGGGTGAGGCTGCCACGGGATGGGTGAGGCTTGTCTGGTTAAGCACTACTAGAGGTAGGCGAGACACATTGACCAGGTTGGTAGTCTTGCATGATCCAGGTTAGGTAGCCCTTATAAGACCTGTGTCTGCACAAAGGTCCCATAAGGCTGTGTGAATGTTGAATGAGATTGTATGAAGAGAGTAATTTTATTTCTTGCCAGTCAGCAATATAGAAAAAATACTTTTATAAGCTAATAATATAATCATTTTACAGATAGAAACAGAAAATACTACTCCAGGGAGGATGAGGACCATAACTTGGTGTCCAGATGACGAGGCAACATCGAGAGAGACAAGAGAAACGATCAAGAGTACAGTAAAGGATGAACATTCTCTAAATAACTCAGTCGACCAGATATGACAGGAAGTTGAATTGTATATATGTAAGAGTTGGTTAAATACGTCCACAAAAATACTAAAAAAGATTTTAACAGTGTGTTGAAATCTTATCTACTGACTACTGTAGAGATACTGTAGGACTATAGGAGTGAGGAATTAACAAGAAATATTGTGTAGGAGTGAGGGAAGGACATGGAATGTTGTGTAGGAGTGAGGAATGCCTTGGTATGCTGTGTAGCAATGAAAGAAGGACTTGCAGTGTTGTGAAAGAGTGAAGGAAAGACTTGTTGTTGTGTAGGAGTGATGGAAGGACCAGCACTGTTGTGTAGCAGTGGGGGAAAGATTTGTAGTGCTGTGTAGGAGTAAGAGAAGGAATTGCAGTGCTGTGTAGGAGTGAGAGAAGGACTTGCTATATTGTGTAGGAATGAGGGATGAACTTGGTATGTTGTGTAGGAATGAGGGAAGGACTTGGTATGTTGTGTAGGAATGAGGGAAGGACTTGGTATGTTGTGTAGGGGCGAGGGAAGGACTTGGTACGTTGTGTAGGAGTGAGGGAAGGACTTGGTATGTTGTTTAGTAGTGAGGGAAGGACTTGGTATGTTGTGTAAAAGTGAGGGATGGACTTGGTATGTTGTGTAGGAGCGAGGGAAGGACTTGGTACGTTGTGTAGGAGTGAGGGAAGGACTTGGTATGTTGTGTAGTAGTGAGGGAAGGACTTGGTATGTTGTGTAGGAGTGAGGGATGGACTTGGTATGTTGCATAGAAGTGAGGGAAGGACTTGGGATGTTGTGTAGGAGTGAGGGAAGGACTTGGTATGTTGTGTAGGAGTGAGGGATGGACTTGTAGTATTGTGTAGGAGTGAGGGAAGGACTTGATATGTTGTGTAGGAGTGATGGAAGGACATGTAGTATTGTGTAGGAGTGAGAGAAGGATTTGTTGCATTGTGTAGGAGTGAGGGAAGGATTTGTAGTATTGTGTTGGAGTGAGGGATGGACTTGGTATGTTTTGTAGGAGTGAGGGATGGACTTGGGTTGTTGTGTAGGAGTGAGAGAATTTCGTAGCAAAAACTCTGTCTCATTCACCAGACTGAAAATAAAGAACGAGTGTTTCATCTTTGGGGAGGGAGTTTTATAAGGCACTGAATATATATGATTGAGAGGTAATTACACTGCTTCTTCAGTAGGTAGTACTATATTTTATATTTGTTCCTGTATGTAAACATTGTCTAGTATGTTATATACCGTATATTAATTTATAATAAGTATGTAATAAGTAAATCAGCTTAACGTTGTGCATTTGTTAGGTATTATAGTATGGTAATTGGCGGCATGGTATCCACATTGTTTGGGTCACGGCAAGTGCAGGGAGGTAGATGAGCCTGGCTGGTGATAGTGTGTGGTCCAGGAGTGGTACAGTTGGTCTGGACTCAGGATATATTTATATGGAGGTAAGTAGTGTATACTTTTGTACTGTCCAAGTGTATGGTGAGGCTGAGGTTCGGGTTTGGGTTAATTTAGGCTGTGGTCATCTGTACTGTACTTAAATTGTTCCTTTACTTGACCTTTGTTTATGTTCTCTAACTTTATAGTGTTAAGTTATGCAGTGTTTGGTTCCTCCTCAATATGATGTTGAGTTAATCTGAGGTTTATTATTGAGAACCTGGTGGAGATAATATAAGAGTCATTATAGTGTTTACCCTGCTTGTTGTTGTGACCACTCGTGTGACTTGACTAGTGGTAAATTCTTGATAAAGAGGAGTGCTGGCATAACAGTATGAAGAAAGAGTGATTTTAATCCTTGTCGCCCTGCAATATAAAAAAAAAAAACTATTTTTGGTTAATAAAATATTAATTTCACAGGTATTAACAGAAAATACTACTCCAGGGAGGATGAGGACCATAACTTGGTGTCCAGATGACGAGGCAACATCGAGAGAGACAAGAGAAACGATCAAGAGTACAGTAAAGGATGAACATTCTCTAAATAACTCAGTCTACCAAACATGACAGGAAGTTTATTGTATATATGAAAGTGTTGGTTAAATACGTGGAGGTGTGGGAAGGACATGCGGTGTTGTGTAGAAATGAGGGAAGGACATGCGGTGTTGTGTAGGAGTGAGGGAAGGACTCCTGGTATTGTGTAGGAGTGAGGGAAGGACTTCTAGTGTTGTGTAGGAGTGAGGGAAGGACATGCGGTGTTGTGTAGGAGTGAGGGAAGGACTTCTGGTATTGTGTAGGAGTGAGGGAAGGACATGTTGTATTGTGTACAGTAGGAGTGAGGGAAGGACTTGTAGTATTGTGAGGAGTGATGGAAGGACTTGTAGTATTGTGAGGAGTGATGGAAGGACTTGAAGTATTGTGTAGGAGTGAGGGAAGGACTTGCAGTGTGGTGTAGGAGTGAGGGAAGGACTCACTGTGATGTGTAGGAGTGAGGGAAGGACTCACTGTGATGTGTAGGACTGAGTGAGGACTCACTAGGGAATGGTTGTGGCTACTTGGGGTGTGTAGGCCTCTTAGAGAGCTATTTGCGTCACGGTGAGGGCTGATTGGTGCTCATATGTTCTGCATGATGCTCTTAGGGGGCTCTGTGGTGCTGGCAGGGTCTGTCAGGTACTACCAGGGGCTGGATGATGCTGCTAGGTCAACAGGGCCTGTGTGAGTCCTCCATGGGCTGTGAGAGTCTGCCAGGGGCTCTGTGCGTCTGCTTGTTGTGTGGAACTAGTATGGAATTTGTGAGGCCACTAGGAGCAGTGTGAGGCCACCAATGTCTGTGTGAGGCCACCAGGGACTGTGTGAGGCCACCAGGGACTGTGTGAGGCCACCAGGGACTGTGTGAAGCCACCAGGGAGTGTGTGAGACCACCAGGGACTGTGTGAGGCTGCCATGGGCTGGGTGAGGCTGCCATGGGCTGGGTGAGGCTGCCACGGGATTGTTCTGGCCCTTTAACCGTTGATTCCGTCTGGGTTAATGAGGCTGGAACATGTATATTATATAGGGTTTTAGTAGCCAAACCCAATTGTTTGTTATCTATTTATTGAGGAACTATCTCAGATACAGTTCCAAGTGTATATCACCGTAACTTAATCACTGTAGCTATGAGTGTTAAGAGGAGGACGGGGGCTATGTTAAATAGCTCTGCTAAATACATCCGGTTGGTGTGAGGTGTTGTGAAACAATGCTGCAGGCAACCGGGTCTTAAACGCTGACCTTAACAGTCTCTGAGCCGCGCCTCAAGAAACCTACCCATCACGTGATATGATCATGTCACCTCATAGCCAGTGGAAAGTTACAGGGGGCGATATGGTTATATAAACCTCATTGTACTGCCCTGACACTTCTATAAAGACTAAAGGGCTGATACAGGCTGGGTGAGGCTGCCACGGGATGGGTGAGGCTTGTCTGGTTAAGCACTACTAGAGGTAGGCGAGACACATTGACCAGGTTGGTAGTCTTGCATGATCCAGGTTAGGTAGCCCTTATAAGACCTGTGTCTGCACAAAGGTCCCATAAGGCTGTGTGAATGTTGAATGAGATTGTATGAAGAGAGTAATTTTATTTCTTGCCAGTCAGCAATATAGAAAAAATACTTTTATAAGCTAATAATATAATCATTTTACAGATAGAAACAGAAACTACTACTCCAGGGAGGACGAGAACCATAACTTGGTGTCCAGATGACGAGGTAACATCAAGATGGACAAGAGAAACAATCAAGAGTACAGTAAAGGATGAACATTCTCTAAATAACTCAGTCGACCAGATATGACAGGAAGTTGAATTGTATATATGTAAGAGTTGGTTAAATACGTCCACAAAAATACTAAAAAAGATTTTAACAGTGTGTTGAAATCTTATCTACTGACTACTGTAGAGATACTGTAGGACTATAGGAGTGAGGAATTAACAAGAAATATTGTGTAGGAGTGAGGGAAGGACATGGAATGTTGTGTAGGAGTGAGGAATGCCTTGGTATGCTGTGTAGCAATGAAAGAAGGACTTGCAGTGTTGTGAAAGAGTGAAGGAAAGACTTGTTGTTGTGTAGGAGTGATGGAAGGACCAGCACTGTTGTGTAGCAGTGGGGGAAAGATTTGTAGTGCTGTGTAGGAGTAAGAGAAGGAATTGCAGTGCTGTGTAGGAGTGAGAGAAGGACTTGCTATATTGTGTAGGAATGAGGGATGAACTTGGTATGTTGTGTAGGAATGAGGGAAGGACTTGGTATGTTGTGTAGGAATGAGGGAAGGACTTGGTATGTTGTGTAGGGGCGAGGGAAGGACTTGGTACGTTGTGTAGGAGTGAGGGAAGGACTTGGTATGTTGTTTAGTAGTGAGGGAAGGACTTGGTATGTTGTGTAAAAGTGAGGGATGGACTTGGTATGTTGTGTAGGAGCGAGGGAAGGACTTGGTACGTTGTGTAGAGGAGGGAAGGACTTGTATGTTGTGTAGTAGTGAGGGAAGGACTTGGTAAGGTGAGTAGGGAGAGAGGGAAGGACTTGGTATGTTGTGTAGAAGTGAGGGAAGGACTTGGTATAAGTTTAGAGTGAGGGAAGGACTGTTCATGTTGTGTATAGGGAAGGACTTAAGGTTGTGTAAGAGTGAGGGAAGGACTCGTAGTGCTGCAGGAAGGAGGGAAGGACTGTATGTTGTAGAGGAGGAAGGACTTGCAAAGGTAGGAGTGGGGAAGGACCTAGAATGCTGTGTAGAGTGAGGGAAGGACTTGCATGTTGTGTAGAGGAGGGAGGACTTGCAGTATGGTGTAGAGTGAGGGAAGGACTTGGCATGTTGTGTAGGAGTGAGGGAAGGACTTGCATGTTGTGTAGGAGTGAGGAAGGACCTGCAGCATGTTGTGTAGAGTGAGGGAAGACCCTGGTATGTTGTGTAGAGTGAGGGAAGGACTGCAGTAAAGGTAGGAGTGAGGAAGGACTTGGATGTTGTGTAGAGTGAGGGAGGACTTGAGAGGAGAGAGCAAAGGAGGAAGACTGTTGTATAGAGTGAGGGAAGAACTTGTTGTGTGGTGTGGAGGGAAGGCAGTGTGTAGAATGAGGAAGGACGAGTGTAGGAGTGAGGGAAGGACTTGTTGTGTAGGTGAGGAAGGAAGACTTGGGAAGACTGCTTGCAAAAAGCTGTGTAGGAGTGAGGAAGACTTGATGTAGTGTAGAGTGAGGGAAGGACTCTGATATGAGAGTGAGGAAGACTTGTGTGTAGGGAGGAGGAAGGACTTGTTGTGTAGAGTGAGGGAAGGACTTGGATATGGGGAGAGGGAAGCATTGTGTAGTGTAGAGAGGGGAAGGGACTTATTGTGTGAGATGGAAGGACTTGTTGTGTAGAAGGTGAGGGAAGCATTTCTGTAGGAGGAGTGAGGGAAGGACTGTTGTGTGGGAGTGAGGGGCGACTTGTTGTGGGAGCGAGGAAGGACGAAGTGTAGGTGAGGAAGGACGAGCCATGTAAGGAATAAGGAAGGACTTTGTTGTAGGGAGAGGAAGGACTTGTTGCAGAGTGAGGGAAGGACTTGTTGTGCAGAGGGAAGGACTTGTGTAGGATGGAGGGAAGGACTTGTTGTGGGGAGGAGTGAGGGACTGGATGTAGGGAGGGAAGGACTTGTTGTGTGAGAGTGAGGAAGGACTTGTTGTGTAGAGTGAGGGAAGGACTTGTTGTGTGGAATGGAGGAAGTACTCAGAGCAAAGAAGGAGGGAAGGACTTGTTGTGGTGAGGGAAGGACGCTGTGTAGGGAATGAGGGAAGACTTGTTGCAGGGAGTGAGGAAGGACTTTGTGGTGAGTGAGGAAGGACTTGTTGTGTAGGAATGGGGGAAGGACTTAGTTGGAGTAGAGGGAAGCATCTGGTGTAGGAGTGAGGAAGGACCATGTAGAGTGAGGGAAGAATGAAGGTGAGTGAGGGAAGGACTTAAGGTGTGGAGAAATGGAGGAAGGACTTATGTAGGAGAGTAAGGACTGCTGTGTAGGAGTGAGGGAAGGACTTGTTGTGCAGGAGTGAGGGAAGGACGAGCAAGAATAAGGGAAGGACTTGTTGTGTGAGTGAGGAAGGACTTGTTGTGCAGGAGTGAGGGAAGGACTTGTTGTGTAGGGAGTGGAAGGACCGAATGTGTAGAATAAGGGAAGGACTTGTTGTGTAGGAGGAGGAAGGACTATCTGTTGCAGGAGTGAGGGAAGGACGACAGAAAAGGAGGAGAAGGACGAAGGTAGGAGTGAGGGAAGGACTTGTGTGGGGAGTGAGGGAAGACCACAGTAAGTGAGTGAGGGAAGGACTTGTTGTGTAAGAATAAGGGAAGGACGAGTAGGGAGGAGGGAAGGACTTTGAGCAAAAGAAGAGGGAAGGACTTAAGGTAGGGAGTGAGGGAAGGACCATGGAGTATGCATAAGGGAAGGACTTGTTTGTAGGGAGGGAGAACAATTTGTTGTGCAGAATGGGAGGAACACTAAGGTACAATGGAACAAGGGAAGGACGGCCAGAGGAGTGAGGGAAGCACTCACAAAAGGAGAATGAGGGAAGGACTTGTTGTGTAGGAGTGAGGGAAGGACTTGAGCAGCAGGAAGGAGGGGAACAACTTGTTGTGTAGGAGGGAGGGAAACAACTTGTTGTAGAGTGAGGGAAGGACTTGTTGTGCAGAGTGAGGAAGGACTGTGTAGGAGAGTGAAGGACTTTGTTGTAGGAGTGAGGAAGGACTTGTTGGGCAGGAGTGAGGAAGGACAGTTGTGTAGAGGAGGAAGGACGTGGCTGGGGGAGTGAGGTAACGTGTAGGAGTGAGGGAAGGACTACAGGTAGAGCAAGGAAGAATGGTGGTGGAGGAGGAAGCGACTTGTTGTGTAGAGTGAGGAAGGACTTGTTGTGTAGGAGTGAGGAAGGACCTGCAGAGTGAAAGGGAAGGACTTGTTGTGTAGGAGTGAGGAAACACTTGTTGTGTAGGAGTGAGGAAAGGACTTGTTCTGGGAGGAGGAGGCAAGACAGTGGGGCAGAGTGAGGCAAGGACTTGTTATGTAGGAGTGAGGGAAATGACTTGTTGTGTAGAGTGAGGGGGACTTATGTAGGAGTGAGGAAGGACTTGTTGTGTAGAGAAGGACGGTTGGTATAGAGGCAACAATGCAGAGTGAGGTACACCAGAGTAAGGGAAGGACTTAGAGCAAGGAGTGAGGGAAGCACTCAAGGAGTGAGGCAAGAATGCAAGTGCAGGAGTGAGGGAAGGACTTGTTCCCTAGGAGTGAGGCAAGACTTGTTGTGTAGCGAATAAGTGAAGGACTTGTTAGCTTAGCAGTGAGGGAAGGACTTGTTGTGCAGAATAAGGGAAGGACTGACTGTAGAGTGAGGGAAGGACTTGTTGTGAAGGAGCGAGGGCAAGGACTGGAGCCTGCAGGAGTGAGGCAAGGACTTGTTGTGTAGGAGTGAGGAAGGACTGGAGCAAAAAGTGGGGAGTGAGGGGCACTTGTATGTGAGTGAGGGAAGACTTGTTTTGCAGAGGAGGGAAGGACTTGTTGTGGGTGAGCAGGCAAGGACGAGCAATAGGAGGAGGCAAGGATTTTGTTAGGAATGAAGGAAGGACTTTGTTGTAGGAGTGAGGAAGGATTTTGTTTTAGGGAGTGAGGGAAGGACTTAGAAATGTAAGGAGTGAGGCAAGGACTTTGTTGTGTATGAATATAAAGCGACTTGTTGTGTAGGGAGTGAGGAAGGAAACAAAGTGATAAGGAAGGACCTTGTTATGTAGGAGTGATGAAAGACTTGTAGAGTAAGGAAAGGAGGTAAAATGATTCCATAGGTGCATGAGTGAGGAAGGACTGTTGTGTAAGAGTGAGGCAAGGACTTGTTTCAGGAGTGAGGGAATGACCTGTTGTGTGAACAAGGAGAAGGACTTTCAAGCAAGGGTGAGTGACAAGGACTGTTTCAAGGAGGAGGCAAGGACTCTTGTGTATGAATAAGGGAAGCGACTTGTGTAGGAGTGAGGAAGGACTAAGGTAAGGAGGGAGGGAAGCACGAGCCTGTAGGGAGTGAGGCAAGGACGTGAGGGCGAACAGTGGAAGTACTTGCAGGTTGGGGAGTGAGGGGGGACTTACAGGGCGAGTGAGGGAAGGACTTGTTGTAGGGAGTGAAGGAAGGCCTCTAAGCGGTAGAGTGAGGCAAGGGGACTCTGTTGTGTAGAGTGAGGGAAGGACTTGTTGTGTCGAGTGAGGGGCGACTTGTTGTGTGTAGAGTGAGGAAGGATCAAGGTGTAAGAATAAGGAAGGACGACAGGTATGAGTGAGGGAAGGACTCTATAGTAGGAGTGAGGGAAGGACTCTATAGGAGTAAGGGAAGGACGACAGTAGGGAGTGAGGGGAAGGACCCCATAGAGTAGAGGCAAGGACTTGTTGTGTAGGAGTGAGGGAAGGACGAGTTGTGTAGGAGGAGGGAAGGACGAAGGTAGAGTGAGGGAAGGACTTAAGGTAAGTGAATAAGGGAAGGAGACGAGCAAGGAGTAAGTGAAGGACGAGCAGTAGGAGAGTAAAATATATTTGTTGTAGGAGCAGGAAGGACTTGTTGTAGGGAGTGAGAGGGAAGGACTGGTATGTATAAGGGAAGGACTTGTTGTGTAGAGTGAGGAAGGACTTGTTGTGGAGGAGACGGACTGCTGTGCAGGAGTGAGGAAGCGACTTGTTGCAGGAGTGAGGAAGGACTGTGTTGTGGTGAAATAAGTGCACACGTGTTGTGTGTGTGAATAAGGGAATGACTTGTTGTGTAGGAGCGAGGGAAGGACTTGTAGTATTGTAGGAGGAGGGTGCACTTGCATGGGAGAAGAGGAAGGACTTGAAAGTGTTGTGTGGTAAAATGAGGGAAGACTACAGTGTTGGGGTAGAAATGAGGAAGACTTTTAGTATTGTGTAGGATTGAGGAAGGACATGCGGTGTTGTGTAGAGTGAGAAAAAGACATGAAGTGATGTGGGAGGAGGGAAGGGACGTGAAGGACGAGGGAAGGATTTCAGTATTGTGTAGGAGTGGAGAGGTCTACTTGCAGTAAGCTGTGTAGAAATAGCAATACGTAACCGAACGAAGCACAACGG
>NW_024716971.1:0-5009 GCF_018991925.1 Homarus americanus | reverse complement strand
TTAATATATATATATATATATATATATATATATATATATATATATATATATATATATATATATATATATATATATATATATATATATATATATATATATATATATATATATATATATATATATATATATATATATATATATATATATATATATATATATATATATATATATATATATATATATAACCGGCCGAATTTGCTGGACTTAATTTCTCACTTGACTTGGGGTTTATTAAAATTAATAGATGGTAATGGCAGGGAAGCGCTTCTTGAGAAAATCCCTAACCAGCACAAGAACACTTAAATCTACTACACAAATGAATTGTCCGTGGACTGTGGAAGGATAGCGGCTCTGGACTGGGATGAATGAGACACTGTAAAATTTAGACACTTATATTCCTCCAACACTACAAAACACAATCAAATAATGTACACCAATATGCGCACCTCTTAACTTAAACTTTAAAACACTACTCTGGGGAATAAAAGTTATAAATGACATAGAAATTATTAGAAACACAGGCAACAATAAATTTGAAGTATTAAGAAATGTTAATTGCACACATGAACAGGCCTTAAGGGTCACAAAATAATATCAGTCACTTAGGAAATGGTACTAAAAAAATAAGAAATTAAATACTCCACAATGAATAGGCCTTAGGGTTTTCAACAAAATAATATCAGTCACTGAGGAATGGTAATAAAATATAAGAAATTAAATACTTACAAATGAATAGGCCTTAAGGGCTTTCAACAAAATAATACCAGGCACTGAGGAAATGGTAATAAAAAATAAGAAATTAAATACTCTACAATGAATAGGCCTTGGCACTCCAACAAAATTATAGCACCTCAACAGATGCACACTTCAACCTAACTTAACCACTACTTGGGGAACAAGGTTATACTTGAGATCAGAATTATGAAGAACAATCAGATGCATTAAAGAATCAAATCACAGTATCACTCTGTCTCCACTTAATGACACAAACATTCAAAAACACTACTATCAAAATTATTTAAGAAATATTAAACTACACACGCCAAGATAATATCGTCTGAGGAGTGTTAACTACAATCTGCATGTTAAGGAAGATAAATGTTCCTCTAGGTATTCCTAGAGTCCTAGACTCACGGGTCTCACTGTGTGCATCCATAATATACTCAGATAGCCTCAGTGTACTCCCAGTGCATCCATGGGCAGGAAGAGAGTGAGCCAATCAGACCTTGTGCAGTTGAGAGGAGCTTAGCTTCCCTGCTAGCAAGAGGGTTTACCAGCTGCTCGGGACATGTGGTGTTGTGAGTTGAGGAGCCAGACCGGTGGACGGTACAGATTCCCTCAAGAGATCCTTTGGTACCCGCTAAAACAGTGACAGGCCTACTCTGATCGGTCCAATGGCGACAAAACGCCACCCTCAATCATCAACGGCAGTCTCAAACGCAGTCAATCTCGCAGTCAAACTCCGTCAAGGGGTTCTGACGAAACCCTGAAATGAACTCACTGTTAGCTCTAGTTTACTTTATCACTGCCCTATCTAACCCTGTCTGAGATCGAATGAGACTTACTTGTTATACTGCAATAGCGCAGCACAGGTGACTAGGCCACGGACTATTTCTGTGACAGACGCCAAGAGGGACGCCTTGTTTTGTATGAATCCTCCCCGCGACTGGAGAGAGAGGCAGCGTCAGATTTCAAGGCGTTAGCTTAGGCCCACGTGATATATTTTCCGCCTAACTAATAACTCCGTGGGACAATCCGCAACATTATTCAGATCAAGCAACCATCTATAATAATTTCAAATTCAATAATAGTCCTTAATCATGAATCGCATCATTATTAATTCGTAAATTACATTTAATATCATATAGGTCTAGTTCTCGCAGTCTCTCACGAGCAGGCAGCGCCCTCCCCTCAGATGACCTTGAACGCCAGTATCACTCTATGAGCGGGCATTTGAAATTACTCTGAAATTTCTGAATATTATATATATATATATATATATATATATATATATATATATATATATATATATATATATATATATATATATATATATATATATATATATATATATATATATATATATATATATATATATACAGACTGAAATTTCTGAATATTACATATATATATATATATATATATATATATATATATATATATATATATATATATATACACGAGCGCGCTCACACGCAGAAACCACACAGATTCAGCCACTAAAGCACCTGTAAAGACCCTGACCTTGAATGCTCTACTCCACTAGAAGAATCTGTTCCTGATTTGTTTGATAAAACAAGAGGCCTCACTCGCTCTCTATCTCGCCAGCTTATTGTTCCCGGGGCCGAGGAAAGACATACCAGATGGATGTAGTAAGGCAATAACCTTTATATTTGATCTCGTCCTTTGGGATCAATATGGGGGTATTCATGAGCGATAGTATGAATGTACTGTTTCCTGTGTTTCTGGCTGTAGGCACGGAGAAACACAAACACACACACATGACTACCAGTGGGTCCTCCTGAAACATACGACAAACTCTAAAAGTTGGCGGAGAATTAAAAGTTAATGGGACGCACCAGACATCTAACTCTCGCCTGTGTCTCCTACGTGTTGTCTCTCTACTACAAGAACCCTCACACACACACACACACACACACACACACACACACACACACACACACACATACACACACACACACACACACACTCTCTCCTTGGGTGTGGAGGGCCGGGGTATGCGGAGATGTGTTGATGTAGATAAGGAGGTGGAGGTACTGTTGGAGAGGTCAGATATAGTGATGGTGGAGGTGGTAGTATTGGTGAAGTGTTTTGGTGGTAATGCTGGTGGAGAAGTGGTGGTGGTGGAGTTGGCGAAGAGGTGGTGATGGTCATATTGATAGAGAGATGTGGTGATTGTGGTGATGATGGAGAGGTGTAGTGGTGTAGTGATAGTGATGATGGAGGGATGTAGTGTTGGTAATGGTGATGTTATAGAGGTACAAGAAACAACCAAACCATACAGAACAAGGCTGTTACGAGATCATAACCTGTAGTAAACCTGTATAGACACGAAGAGCAGGTAGAAAAATAATAATTAGTCACCCTCAGAATAAACCAATTATTATTTATTGTTCTTTTTTAAGTGAATCATTAACCATTTATTATACAATGAGCAAAATGTTATATATAAAGTTAATATACATTGGGGAAAAAAATCACCATTGGACATTAAAAAAAACTCCCGAAGACAATATTTCACATCACTTCAAGAAAAAACTCCTGAAAGAAGTTTTACAGTGATGACGTGATCAAGTTATGACCAAAAAATATATTCCTTAGTAAAATTTAAATACGGAAAAAGGCTAAATTTAAATGTTTTAGAGTTTTTGTAATAGTCAACAGCCAAAAATTTTCATTATTTTTCCCTCAAATATTTGACTGAACGAGAATATTTTTTTCTTATTGTTTATCGAAAATTAATGCCAACCTGAAGGAGTTTGTAATCATCATTGGTTTATAATAATGTGGAGCCTAAAGTGTGGCGATGAGTCTCTCTCTCTCTCTCTCTCTCTCTCTCTCTCTCTCTCTCTCTCTCTCTCTCTCTCTCCTCTCTCTCTCTCTCTCTCTCTCTCTCTCTCTCTCTCTCTCTCTCTCTCTCTCTCTCTCTCTCTCTCTCTCTCTCTCTCTCTCTCTCTCTCTCTCTCTCTCTCTCTCATATTTCTTATTTTATTCTGGCCCTTTTTTTTCTATTTTCACTGTCGAACACAAAAAATAAACACACACGCACGCACGCACGCAAGCACGCACGTACGTACGCACGCACACTCGCACGAACGCACGCACACACACACACTCATACACACTCACACACACACACACACACACACTGAGTCTCCAGGGTACACTATATAGGGGCCAGAGAGTCTCCGGTATATAACATTTCAACACAAAAAGTTCTCAAAACCAGATCTTGAGGCTTTGTGAGCCTTATTCCGTGTCTGCCAGTCGTTGTCCCTGTCTGCCAGTCGCCGTTCCTGTCCGCCAGTCACCGCTCCTGTCTGCCAGTCGTCGTCGCTGTCTGCCAGTCGTTGTCCCTGTCCGCTAGTCGCCGTTCCTGTCCGCCAGTCGCCGCTCCTGTCTGCCAGTCGTCGTCGCTGTCTGCCAGTCGTTGTCCCTGTCCGCTAGTCGCCGTTCCTGTCCGCCAGTCGCCGCTCCTGTCTGCCAGTCGTCGTCGCTGTCTGCCAGTCGTTGTCCCTGTCCGCTAGTCGCCGTTCCTGTCCGCCAGTCGCCGCTCCTGTCTGCCAGTCGTCGTCCATGTCTGCCAGTCGTTGTCCCTGTTTGCCAATTGCCGCTCCTGTCTGCCTGTCGCTGTTCGTGTCTGCCATTCGTCGTCCAAGCCTGGCCAGTCGTCTTCCCTGACCGCCAGTGGCAGACAGGGAAGACTTCTCCCCTTATGGCAGTCGCTTCTGGCACCTTAGACAATGAAGGCGACACTTCCTCCATGATTGTGAATGGTAAAAAGGAGGAGGAGGAGCAGAGGGGGGAGGAAGAGGAAGATGTAGAGGAGGGGGGAGGAGGAGGAACAGCAGAGGAAAGATGTGGAGGTAGGGGAAGAGGGAAGAGGAGGAGGAGGAGGAGGAAAGGAAGAAAGGAGAAAGGAAGATGAAGGTATCGTCTGGAAGGTTGAAGAATTACAGTAGGAGACAAGTCAATGAAGTGAGGTTAAAGAAAGCATTGTTTGTCTTGTGATAGGGTAGTGGTGGTGGTAGTGATGGTGTAGTGATGGTGGTAGTGGTGGTGGTAATTGGAGTGATGTTGGTAGTGGTAGTGATGGTGGTAGTGGTAGTGATGGTGGTAGTGATGGAGTGATGGTGGTAGTGTGGTAGTGATGGTGGTGTGATGTGGTGGTAGTGGTAGTGATGGTGGTAGTATGGTGGTAGTGATGGTGGTAGTGGTAGTGGTAGTGATGGTGGTAGTGGTGGTGGTAAGAATTGGTGGTGGCAGTG
>NW_024716970.1:0-14871 GCF_018991925.1 Homarus americanus | reverse complement strand
CCCTGTACACCTCTGACACTTCCAGGTACACCCCTGACGCTCCCCAGGTACACCTGGTGACACTCCCAGGCTTCTGACCTTCTCAGGTACACTCAGACACTCCTAGGTGCACCCTCAAAACCTAGGTGCACCTCAAACACTCCCCAGGTGCACCTCAGACACAAGGTGTACCTCACACTACCAGGTGCACTCTCTGACACTCCCAGGTACCCTGGACACTTGCACGTGCACCCTCGGACACTCCCAGGCTACCCCACACACTGTACACCTCTCAGACAATTTCTTGTGATACACCTGCACACTCCCAGGTACAACTCAGACACCTCAGGTACACCTCAGACACTCCCAGGCACACCAGACACTCCCCATGTACACCCCAGACACCCCAGTACCTCAGACACCCCATGGTACACTCAGACACTCTCATGTACACCTCAGACACCCCAGGTACAACTCAGACACTCCATGTACACCCTAGACACTCCCAGGTGCACCCCTTCAGACACCCCAGGCACCTCAGACACCCCAGGTGCACCCTAGACACCCCAGGATGCCCCCAGACTACTCCAGGTACAATTTCATGCCACTTGTGTACACACCCAGGTATAACTGACAACTCTGGTGGCCACCACTGACACTCCCAGGTACACCTTGACACCCCCAGGTGCACCTCTGACACTCCGTGCACCTCCTACACTCCCAGGTACAACTCTGACACTCCCAGGTACAACCCCTGACAATCCCAGGTACACCAGACACTCCCAGGCACACCTCAGACACTCCCAGGCCACCTCCGGACACTTCCAGGCACACCTCCGACACTCTGCACTTGAAACTCTCAGGCACACCTCTAACACCTCCCAGGCACCTCAGACACTCCCAGGCCACCTGAGACACTCCAGTGCCCTCAACTCCCAGGTGCACCCTCAGACACTCCCAGGTACACCACTGACACTGCCAGGTACACCCTCATACCCAGGCATACAACTGACACCCCAGGTACACCACTTACACTCCCAGGTACACCTCTGACACTCCCAGGTACACCCTGACACTCCCCAGGTGCACCTCTGACACCCCAGGCACAACCCTGAAACTCCCCAGGTACAACTCTGACAAAGCACCCCATACACTCCCAGGTACACCTCAGACACTCCCAGGTACCCCTGACACTCCCGTGCACTTCAGACACTCCCAGGTACACCTCTGACACTCCCAGGCACACCTCTTGACACTCCAGGTACACCTCTGACACTTCCAGGTACACCTCCGACACTGTGCACACCTCTGACACTCTCAGGCACACCTCTGACACTCCCAGTGTACACCTCTGACACTCCCAGGCGCACCTCAGACACTCCCAGGTACAACCTGACACTCCTAGGTGCACCCTCAGCACACTCCCAGATACACCTCAGACACTCCAGGTGCACCTCAGACATCCCTGTGGTGCACCTCAGACACCCAGGTGCACCTCAGACACTCCCAGGATGCACTACTCCAGGTACACCTCTGAGAGCCAGGTACACTTTGAGACACACCCAGGTATACAACTGACACTCTGACACGTGCACACCTCTGACACTTGTAATTTCACACTCCCAGGTGCACCTCTGACACTCCTAGGTACAACCCTGGCACCAGGTACAACTCTGACAATCCCAGGTACACCTCAGACACTCCCAGGTACACCTCAGACACTCCCAGGTACACCTGACACCTCCAGGTACACCTGACACTCTCAGGTACACCTCTGAAACTCTCAGGTACACCTCTAACACTCCCAGGTACACCTCTCAGACACTCCCAGGTACACCTCAGACACCCCAGGTGCACCTCAGACACCCTAGTGCCCTTGACACTCCAGGCAACCCACTGACACTGCCAGGTACACCTCAGACACCAGGCATACAACCGACACTCCCAGGTACACCACTCTACACTCCCAGGTCACCTCTGACACTCCCAGGTACACCTCTCACACTTGCACCTCTGACACTCCCAGGTACAACTCTGAAACTCCCAGGCAATCCTGACACTCCTGAGACACACTCCAGGTACACCTCTGACACTCCCAGGTACACCTCAGACACTCCCAGGTACACCTCAGACCTGCCACCTCAGACACTCCCAGATACACCTCAGACACTCAGGTGCACCTCAGACACTCCCAGGTGCACTCCTCGAGACTCCCAGGTGCACCTTGACACTCCCAGGTGCACCTCTGACACTCCCAGGTGCACCTCTGAATTCCCAGCTGCACCTCCTGACACTCCCAGGTACACTTGACACCCTGACACTCCCAGGTGCACCTCAGACACTCCCAGGCTACCTGACAATCTGTGCACCCTGATACCTCCCAGGTCACCTCTGACACTCCCAGGTACACCTTGGACACTCCCAGGTACACCCTATACACTCCCAGGTACACCCCTGACACTCCTAGGCACCTCTGACGCTCCCACACCTCTGACACTCTTCAGGTACACCCTCATACTCCCAGGTGTACCTCTGACACTCCCAGGTACACCTCTCTGACACTTCCAGTACACCCCGACACCCCAGGTACAACCCTTACACTCCCAGTACACATCTGGACACTTCCAGGTACACCCTGACACTCCCAGGCCACCCCAGACACCCCAGGCACACTTCTGACCTTCTCAGGTACACCCAGACACCTGCCTCAAAAACTCCCTGGGTGCACCTCAAACGCCAGGTGCACCTCAAGACACTCCCAGGTACCCCCTGAGCACTACCAGGTGCACCTCTGACACTCCTGAATTGCACCTCTTACTCCAGAGTGCACACCTCGAACACTCCCAGGTACACCTCCAAACCTCCCAGGTACACCTCCAGAACACTCCCAGATACACCTCAGACACTCCCAGGTACCTCCAGACACTCCCAGGTACACCTCAGACACTCCCAGGTACACCTCAGACAATCCCATGTACACACTCGAACACTCCCAGGTACACCTCAAACACTCCCATGTACACCTCAGACACTCCCAGGTGCACCTCAGACACTCCCAGGTGCACCTCGAACACTCAAGTGCACCTCCAACACTCCCAGGTGCACCTCAGACACTCAAGGTATACAGCCCCAGCCTCCCAGGTACAACTCTGACACTCCCAGGTGCACCTCTGACACTCCCAGGTGCACCTCTGGCCCACTCCCAGGTGCACCTCCTGACACTCCCAGGTACATCTGAGCACTCCCAGGTACAATTCTGACAATCCCAGGTACACCTCCAGACACTCCAGGTACACCTCAGACACTCCCAGGTACACCCTGACACTCCCAGGTGCACCTCAGACACTCCAGATACACCTTTGACACTCCCAGGTACACCCCTGACACTCCCAGGTACACCCCAGACACGCCCAGGTACACCCCTGGCCTCCAGGTGCACACCTCTGACACTCCAGGCACACCTCTGGCTCTCCAGGTACACCTCATACTCCCAGGTGTGTACCTCTGACACTCAAGGTACACCTCTGACACTTCAGGTACACCCCTGACACTCCCAGGTACACCCAGACACTCCCAGGTACCTTCTGACCTTCTCAGGTGCACCTCAGACACTCCCAGGTGCCTCAAAAACTTTCCTAGGTGCACCTCAAACACTCCCAGGTGCACCTCAGACACTCCAGGTGCACCCCTGACACCAGGTGCCTCTGGCCTCCAGGTGCACCTCCTGGCCTCCCAGGTGCACCTCTGGCCACTCCCAGGTACACCTCCTGACACTCCCCAGGTACACCTCTGACACTCTCAAGGAATTTTTGCCTCTGACACTCCCAGGTACAACTCTGTTACTCCCAGGTACACCACTGACATTCCCAGGTACACCTCTGACACTGCCAGGTACACCTCAGACACTCCCAGGTATACAGCTTGACACTCCCAGGTACCACTGACATTCCCAGGCCACACCTCGAGCACTGCCAGGTACACACCTCAGACACTCCCAGGTGTACAGCTGACTTGCCTCCCAGGTACAGGCCTCCCAGGAGTACACCTCTGACACTTCCAGGTACCCCTGACACTCCCCGGGAACACCCCTGACACTCCCAGGTGCACCTCAGACTCTCCCAGGTACCTCAGACACTCCTCCAGGTACCACCTCAGACACTCCCAGGTGCACCTCCTGGCACTCCCAGGTACACACAGACACTCACCACGTACTCCTCCTGACCTCCCAGGTACCTCAGACCCTCCCCTTTTTTACCTCAGACCCAGACACTCCACGTACATCTTAGACACTTCAACGTCAGACACTCCCCACGTGCACCTCTGTACACTCCCACGCACACCAGACACTCCCAGGCACACCACTGACACTGCCAGGTACACCCTGTCCAGCACACTGACACCCCAGGTACACCACTTACACTCCCAGGTACACCTCTGACACCAGGTACACTCTGACACTCCCGTGCACCTCTGACACTCCCAGGTACAACCCCAGGCACAACCTGACACTCCCAGGTACACCCTCACACACCCCAGGTACACCTCAGACACTCCCAGGTACACCCCTGACACCCCAGGTGCACTTCAGACACCCCAGGTACACCTCTGACACCCCAGGCACACCTCTGACACCCCAGGCACACCTCTGACACTCCAGTACACCTCCGACACTCTCAGGTACACCTCTGACACACTCAGGTACACCTCTGACACCCCAGGCACACCTCTGACACTCCCAGGCACACCTCAGACACTCCAGGCACACCTCAGACACTCCCGGGCACACCTCAGACACCCCAGATGGCCACCTCAGACACTCCCAGGTGCACCTCGGACACCCCAGGCACTCCAGAGACTCCCAGGTGCACCTCTGACACCCCAGGTGCACCCTGACACCCCAGGTGCACCTGACACTCCCAGTTGCACCTCTGACACCCCGGTGTACACCTCTGACACTCCCGCACACCCCGACACCCCAGGTGCACCTCAGACACTCCCAGGTACACCCCTGACACTCCCAGGTGCACCTCAGACACTCCCAGGTACACCCCTGACACTCCCAGGTACACCCCTGACACCCCAGGAACACCCACTCCCAGGCTCTCCCTGACACCCCAGGCACACCTCTGACGCCCCCAGGCACACCTCTGACACTCTCAGGTACACCCCCTCATAAGGTGTACCTCTGAATCCCAGGCACACCTCTGACACTTCCAGGCCACCCCTGACACTCCCAGGCACACCCCAGACACTCCCAGGCACACATCTGACACTTCCAGGCACACCCCGACACTCCCAGCACCCCAGACACTCCCGCACACTTCTGACCTTCTCAGGCACACCAGACACCCCAGGTGCACCTCAAAACTCCTAGGTGCACTCAAACACTCCCAGGTGCACCTCAGACACCCCAGGTGCACCCCTGACACCACCAGGTGCACCTCTGACACCCCGGTGCACCTCTTACACTCCCAGGCACACCTCAGACACCCCAGGCACACCCCAGACACCCCAGTACACCCCATCCTGCACACCCTCGGACACCCCAGGTACACCCTCAGACACCCCAGGTACACCTCAGACACCCCAGGTACACCCTTGACAATCCCATGTACACCCCTCAGACACTCCCAGGCACACCCCAGACACTCCCATGTACACCTCTGACACCCAGGTGCACCTCAGACACTCCCAGGTGCACCCAGACACTCCCAATGCACCTCAGACACTCCCAGGTGCACCTCAGACACCCAAGGTATACAGCTCCCAGGTACAACTCTGACACTCCCAGGTGCACCTCTGACACTCCCAGGTGCACCTCTGACACTCCCAGGTGCACCTCTGACACCCCAGGTGCACATCTGACACTCCCAGTACAATTCTGACAATCCAGGTAACCCAGACACTCCCAGGCACACCTCAGACACTCCCAGGCACACCCTGACACTTGTGCACTCTGAGACACTCCTGGTACACCTTGACACTCCCAGGTACAACCCTTGACACCCCAGGTACACCCCAGACACGCCCAGGTGCCACCCCTGACACTCGGTACACCTCTGACACTCCCAGGCACACCTCTGACACCTCAGGCACCATACTCCCAGGTGTACCTCTGACACTCCAAGGCACACCTCTGACACTTCCAGGCACACCCCTGACACCCCAGGTACACCCCAGACACTCCCAGGCACACTCTGACCTTCTCGTGGTACACCTCAGACACTCCAGGTGCACCCTCAAACCCTAGGTGCACCTCAAACACTCCCAGGTGCACCTCAGACACTCCCAGGTGCACTCCCTGACTAGGTGCACTCTCTGACACTCCCAGGCACTCTGACTCCCAGGTGCACCTCTGACACTCCCAGGTACACCTCTGACACTCCGGGCCACCTCTGACACCCTCAGGTACACCTCACACTCCCAGGTACAACTTGACACTCCCAGGCACCCACTGACATTCCCAGGCATACCTCTGACACTGCCAGGCACACCCCAGACACTCCCAGGTATACAGCTGACACCTCCCAGGCACACCACTGACATTCCCAGGCACACCCTGACACTGCCAGGCACACCTCAGACACTCCCAGGTGTACAGCTGACACCTCCCAGGCACACCACTGACTCCCAGGTACACCTCGGACACTTCCAGGTACACCCTGACACTCCCAGAACACCTCTGACACCCCCAGGCACTCAGACTCTCCCAGGTACACCTCAGACACCTTGCACACCAGACACTCCTAGGTGGCACCCTGACACTTCTCCAGGCACACCCCAGACACTCACCACGTACCCTCTCTGACACCCCAGCCCAGACACCCCACGCACACCTCAGACACCCCACGCACATCTTAGACACTCAATGTACACCTCAGACCCACGTGCACTCCTCAGACACTCCACGTACACCCCAGACACTCCAGGCACCCTGGACACTCCCAGGTACACCCCAGACACTCCCAGGTACACATCCGACACCCCAGGCACACCTCCGACACTCCCAGGTACACCTCTGACAATCCCAGGTACACCTCTGACACCCCAGGTACACAAATGACATTCCCAGGTACACCTCTGACACTGCCAGGTACACCTCAGACACCCCAGGTGCATGCTGACACTCCCAGGTAAACCACTGACACTCCCAGGCACACCTCTGACACGCACACCCCTGACACCCCAGGAACACCCTTGACACTCCCAGGCACACCCCAGACTCTCCCAGGCACACCTCAGACACCCAGGTACACCTCAGACACCCCAGGTGCACTCAGACACTCCAGTGCACCTCAGACACTCCTGCAGGTACACTTCTCAAACTCCCAAATACTCCTGTGACACTCCCTGGTTCTTCTCTGACACTCCCAGGCACAACCTGATACTCCCAGGCACAACTCTGACTCTCCCAGGTACAACTCAAACACTCCCAGGCACACCCCCTGACACTCCCCAGGTACACCTCTCACGCTCCCAGGTACACCTCTGACACTTCCAGGTACTCCACTGACACTCCCTGGTACTCCTCTGACACTCCCAGGTACACCTCAGACACTCCCAGGAACACCACAGACACTCACAGGTACACCTCTGACACTCACAGGTACACCTCTGACACTCCGAGGTACACTTCTGACACTCCCTGGTACTCCTCTGACACTCCCAGGTACACCTAAGACACTCCCAGGTACACCTCAGACACTCGCAGGTACACCTCAGACACTCCCAAGTACACCTCAGACACTCCCAGGTACACCCCAGACACTCCCAAGTACATTTCTAACACTCTCAGGTACACCTCAGACAATCCCAGGAACACCTCAGACACTCCCAGGTGCACCTCAAACACTCCCAGGTGCACCTCAGACATTCCCAGGTGCACCTCAAACACTCCCAGGTGCACTTCTGACACTCCCAGGTGCACCTCTGACACTCCCAGGTACACCACTGATACTCCCAGGTACACCACTGACATTCCCAGGTACACCTCTGACACTGCCAGGTACACCTCAGACACTCCCAGGTATACAGCTGACACTCCCCAGGTACACCACTGACCTCCCAGGTGCTCCTCTGACACTCCCAGGTACTCCTCCTGACACACCAGGTACACCGCTGACACTCCCAGGTACACCTCTGACACTCCCCTGGTACTCCTCCTGGCTCCCAGGTACACCTAAGAGACTCCCAGGTACCTCAGACACTCGCAAGTACACCTCAGACACTCCCAAGTACACCTCCAGACACTCCCAGGTACACCTCAGACACTCCCAGGTACCTCTGACACTCCCAGGTACCTCCCCGACACTCCCAGGTACACAACTGACATTCCCAGGTACACCTCTGACACTGCCAGGTACACCTCAGACAATCCCAGGTATACAGCTAACACACCCAGGTACACCACTGACACTCCCAGGTACACACCTGAAACTCCCAGGTACATCTCAGACACTCCCAGGTACACCTCAGACACTCCCAGGTACACCCCTGACACTCCCAGGTACACCTCAGACACACCCAGGTACACCTCACACACTCCCAGGTGCACCTCAGACACTCCCAGGTGCACCTCAGCCACTCCCAGGTGCACCTCAGACACTCCCAGGTGCACCACCCCGACACTCCCCGGGTATGCAGCCTGACACTCCCAGGTACACCACTGACACTCCCAGGTACCTCTGAACACTCAGGTGCACCTCTGAGCACTCCCAGGTGCACTGACACTCCCAGGTACAACTCTGACACTCCCAGGTACAACTCTGACACTCCCAGGTACACCTCAGACACTCCCAGGTACACCTCAGACACTCCCAGGTACTCCTCTGACACTCCCAGGTACTCCTCTGACACACCCAGGTACACCTCTGACACTGCCAGGTACCCTCAGACACCTCCAGGTATACGATGACACCCAGGACAACTCTGACACCCCAGGTGCACCTCTGACTCCCAGGTGCAAACTGACACTCCCAGGTGCACCTCACACTCCCAGGACAACTCCCGTACACCTCTGACACTCCCAGGCAAACCTCTGACACTCCCGGTGTACAACCCTGACACTCCCAGGCACACCTCAGACACCCCAGGTACACCCTCAGACACCCCAGGTACACCCCGGACACTTCCATGTACACCACTGACACTCCCAGGTACACCTCAGACACTCCGTACACCCCTGACACTCCCAGGTACACCTCAGACACTCCCAGGTACACTTCTGACACTCTCAGATACAACTTCACACTCCCAGGTACACCTCTGACACTCTGTACCCAGGATACTCCCAGGTATACCACTCCACCTCCCAGGCACCTCAGACACCTCCAGAACACCTCGACACTCACACGTACGCCTGACACTCTCACAGGTACACCTCTGACACTCCCAGGTACACCTCTGACACTCCCTGGTACTCCTCTGACACCCCAGGTACACCAAAGACACTCCCAGTTACACCTCAGACACTCCCGGGTACACCTCAGACACACCCAGGTACACCTGACACTCCCAGGTACACCTCCGACACTCCCAGGTACACCTCCGACACTTCCAGGTACACCTCCGACACCTCAGGCACACCACCGACACTCTCAGGGTACACCTCTGACACTCTCAGGTACACCTCACGCTCCCAGCACTCTGACCCTCCCAGTTACCCACTGACACCCCTGGTACTCCTCTGACACTCCCAGGCACTTCCAGACTTTCCCAGGAACACCACAGACACCACAGGCACACCTCTGACACTCACAGGTAAACCTCTGACACTCCCAGGTGCACCTCTGACACTCCCCTGGTACTCCTCAGACACTCCCAGGTACACCTAAGACACCCCAGGTACATCTCAGACACTCCCAGATACACCTGAGACACTCCCAAGCCACCTCAGACACTCCCAGGTACACCTCAGACACTCCCAGGGACACCTCTGACACCTCAGGTACACCTCCGACACTTCCAGGCACACCTCCGACACTCTGTGCAGCACTCTTGACACTCAGGTACACCTCTGACACCCCAGGTACACCTCTGACACTCCTAGGCACACCCTCAGACACTCCCAGGTGCCACCTCAGACACCTCCAGGTACACCTCAGACACTCCCAGATACACCCTGCAGCCCCAGGCACACCTCAGACACTCCCAGGTACACCTCAGACACTCCCAGGCACACCTCAGACACTCCATGCACACAGACTCCCAGGTACACCCCTCAGACACTCCCATGTGCACCTCAGACACCTCCCAGTGCACCTCGCACTCCCAGGTACCTCAGACACTCCGTGCACCTCAGACACCCCAGGTGCACCTCAGACACTCCCAGGTACACCCTGACAGTGCCAGTACACTTCAGACACACCCAGGTATAACTGACACTCCCAGGTACACCACTGACACTCCCAGGTACACCACACTCCCAGGTACACCTCTGATACCCAGGTGCACCTCTGACACTCCCAGGTACAACTCTGACACCCCAGGTACAACTCTGACACTCCCATGTACACCTCAGACACCCCAGGTACACCCTCAGACACCTCCAGGTACACCTCCGACACTTCCAGGCACACCTCCGACACCTCAGGCACACCTCTGACGCCTCGTACACCTCTGACACTCCCAGGTACACCTCAGACACTCCTGCACCTCAGACACTCCCAGGTGCACCTCAGACACCTCCCAGGTACACCCCTGACAGTGCCAGGTACACTTCAGACACACCCAGGCATCAACTGACACTCCCAGGTACACCACTGACACTGCCAGGTACACCTCTGACACCTCCCAAGTGCACCTCTGACACTCCCAGGTGCACCTCTGACACCCCAGGTGCCAAACTGACACCCCAGGTACAACTCTGACACTCCCAGGTACACCTCTAGACACTCCCAGGCATACCTCAGACACCCCAGGTACACCTCCGACACTCCGGTGCCACCTCCGACACTCAGGTACACCTCTGAAACTCAGGTACACCTCTGACACTCCCAGGTACACCTCTGACACCCCAGGTACACCAGACACTCCCAGTACACCTCAGACACTCCCAGGCACACCCCTGCACTCCCCAGGCACCTCAGACACTCCCAGTGCACCTCAGATACCCAGGTACACCACTGACAGGTACACCTCAGACACTCCCGGGTATACAACTGACACCACTGACACTCCCGGAGCATCCCTGACACTCCCAGATAAACCCTGACACTCCCAGGTACACCACTGACACTGCCAGGTACACCTCAGACACTCCAGGTATACAACTGACACTCCCAGGTACACCACTGATCCCAGGTGCACCTCTGACACTCCCAGGTACACCTCTGACACTCCCAGGTACCTCTCATGGCCACCTCCCAGGTACAACTCTGAAACTCCCAGGTACAACTTCACACCTCCCAGGTACACTCATACACTCCTGTACACCTCAGACACTCCAGGTACACCTTGAACCCCAGGTGCACTTTGGACACCTGCACACCTCTGACACTCCTGCACACCTCTGACACTCCCAGGTATACCTCTGACACTTCCAGGTACACCTCCACACTCTCAGGTACCTCTTGAACTTCTCAGGTACACCTCTGACACTCCCAGGTACACCCTCTGGACACTCCCAGGTACACCTCAGACATCCCAGGTACACCTCAGACACTCCAGGTACACTCTCAGACACTCCCAGACACCTCAGCATACCACACCTGACACCTTCAGGTGCACCTCAGACACTCCAGGTACACTTGACACTCCAGGTACACCCCTGACACTCAGGTACACCCCGGACACGCCCAGGTACACCCCTGACACTCTCAGGTACACCTCCTGACACTCCGGCACCTCTGGACACCTCAGGTACCCCTCATACTCCCAGGTGTACTTCTGACACTCCCAGGTACACTCTCTGACACTTGCACACCCCGACACTCCCAGGTACACCCCAGACACCTCGGTACACTTTCTCCTGCACCCTTATACACTCCCAGGTGCACCAAACCTAGGTGCACCTCAAACACTCCCAGGTGCACCTCAGACACCTCCCAGGTGCCCCGACACTACCAGGCACCTCTGACACTCCCAGGTACACTCCTGACACCCCAGGTACACCTCTGACACTCTCAGGTACACCCTGACACTCCCAGGTACAACTCTGACACTCCCAGGTACACCACATTCCCAGGTACACCTCTGACACTGCCAGGTACACCTCAGACACTCCCAGGTGTACAGCTGACACTCCCAGGTACACCACTGACACTCCCAGGTACACCCTTACACTTCCAGGTACACCCCTGACACTCCCAGGAACACCCCTGACACTCCCAGGTACACCCCAGACCTCCCAGGTACACCTCAGACACTCCCAGGTACACCCTCAGACACTTCCCAGGTACACCCCTGACATCCCAGGTACACTCAGACACCTGAGGTACACCCTGACATCTCAGGTACACCCCTGACACTCCCAGGTACACCCCAGACACTCACCACGTGCCTTCCCATGCCCCAGGTACACCTCAGACACTCCCACGTACACCTCAGACACTCCCAGGTACACCTCTGACACCCTGCACACATCCACACTCCCAGGTACACCTCCGACACTCCCAGCACCTCTGACACCCCAGGTACACCTCTGACACTCCCAGGCCTCTGACAGTCCCAGGTACACCCTGACAATCCCAGGTACACCTCTGACACTCCAGGTACACCTGACACTCCCAGGGTACAACTCTGACACCCCAGGTACACCACTGACATTCCCAGGTACACCTCTGACACTGCCAGGTACACCTCTAGATACTCCCAGGTGTACAGCTGACACTCCCAGGTACACCACCGGACACTCCCCGCGTACACCTCTGACACTTCCAGTACACCCTGACACTCCCAGGACCCCTGACACTCCAGGTACACCTCAGACTCTCCCAGGCTACACCTCAGACACTCCCAGGTTCAGACACTTCCAGGTACACCCTGACACTCCGTACACCTGCAGACCTGAGGTACACCTCTGACACTCTCAGTACACCTCTGACACTCCCAGGTACACCCCGGACACTCACCACGTACTCCTCTGACACTCCCAGGTACACCTCAGACACTCCCACGCACACCTCAGACACTCCCAGGTACACCTCTGACACCTCCCAGGTACACTTCAGACTCCCAGGTACACCTCAGACACTCCCCGTCAACATCCGACACCCCAGGTACACCTCCGACACCCCAGGTACACCTCTGACAGTCCCAGGCACCTCTGACAATCCCAGGTACACCTCTGACACTCCCAGGTACACAAATGACATTCCCAGGTACACCTCTGACACTGCCAGGTACACCTCAGACACTCCCAGGTACAGCTGACACTCCCAGGTAAACCACTGACACTCCCAGGTACACCTTGACACTTCCAGGTACACCCCGACACTCCCAGGAACACCCTTGACACTCCCAGGTACACCTCAGACTCTCCCAGGCACACCATGTTCCCAGGTACACTCAGACACTCCCAGGCCAGACACTCCCAGTGCCTCAGACACTCCCAGTACACTTCTCAAACTCCCAAATACTCCTGTGACACCTGCACCCCTGACACTCCCAGGTACACCTCTGACACCCCGTACACCTCTGACACTCCTAGGTACACCTCTGACACTCCCAGGTACAACTCTGACACTCCCAGGTACACCACTGACATTCCCAGGTACACCTCTGACACTGCCAGGCACACCTCAGACACTCCCAGGTGTACAGCTGACACTCCCAGGTACACCACTGACACTCCCAGGTACACCTATGACACTTCCAGGTACACCCCTGACACTCCCAGAACACCCCTGACACTCCCAGGTACACCCAGACTCTCCCAGGTACACCTCAGACACTCCCAGGTACACCTCAGACACTTCCAGGTACACCCCTGACACCTCCCAAGCCACCTCAGACCTGGGCACCACACCTCAGGTACACCTCTGACACCCCCAGGTACACCCCACACTCACCACGTACCTCTGGACACCCCAGGCAACCCTCAGACACTCCCACGTACACCTCAGACACCCAGGTACACCTCTGACACTCCCAGGTACACCCCAGCACTCCCCAGGTACACCTCAGACACTCCCAGGTACACATCCGACACCCAGGTACACCTCCGACACTCCAGCACCTCTGACACTCCTGGGTACACCTCTGACACTCCCAGGTACACCTCTGACAGTCCCAGGTACACCTGGACAATCCCAGGTACACCTCTGACACTCCCAGGTACACAAATGACATTCCCAGGTACACCTCTGACACTGCCAGGTACACCCCAGACACTCCCAGGTGTGCTGACACCCCAGGTAAACCACTGACACTCCCAGGTACACCTCTGACACTTCCAGGTACACCCCTGACACTCCCAGGAACACCTTGACACTCCCAGGTACACCCCTGACTCTCCCAGGTACACCCCAGACACTCCCAGGTACACCTCAGACACCCCAGGTGCACTTCAGACACTCCCAGGTACACCTCTGACACTGCCAGGTACACCTCAGACACTCCCAGGTATAGCTGACACCCAGCACCCCATCACCCTGGTGTCCCTCTGACACCCCACCTCAGACACTCCCAGGTGCACCTCTGACACTCCCAGGTACACCTCTGATACCCCAGGTATACCTCTGACACTCCAGGCACACCGCTGACCTCAGGTACTTGACACTGCCAGGACCTAAGACACTGACAGGTACACCTCCGATACTCCCAGGTACACCTCTCACACCCCAGGTACACCTCTGACGCTCACAGGTACACCTCTGACACTCACAGGTACACCTCTGACACTCCCAGGTACACCTCTGATGCTAAATACGTAACTGAAACGAAGTACTGATA
>NW_024716969.1:7500-24277 GCF_018991925.1 Homarus americanus | reverse complement strand
TGATAGAGGAATTTCTCCTCACGTGAACAGCACATGGCAACTCATAGCTTATAAAAAATTACCGTGGGGTGATTGTATTATATAAACTAAATGTATTAACCCAAATTTATATAACTGTAATTGCCATGAGACAAGGGCTATTACACCGCTTGGTCACCACCTTCCAAGCATCTATGAGGAATTAGCTTCTCGCAGAGAAGAAAAAAATATACATAAACCTATCCATGTTACATACATATGTGTGAAAACAATAAACTGAAGCAACTGCAACCTGGGGTTCAGCAGTTACTAGGGTCCTAACCTTAAGTGCCTTGCAGAATAGTATATTATGTACAATGGTAAATTGAAATGATATTGATCTCTAGGAGCAAAACAAAAAATATTTCACAATAGTGGGAATAGTTAAACTGTGAAAAACAAAATAAAATAGCAGTTTATCTTCTATATTAGTAAAATGTGATTCTTTCAGAAAAGAAATAAATTTTAATTTATCTAACATAAGATTGAGTTCACTGAGTCAAAATACAAACTTGATACAATGGAATCAAATCCAAAGTGAGATTTAAATTCAATGCAAAATGATGATGGGAAGGCAAGGTTTTCAACGAACTACAGGTTATCGCACATTAATCCGGAGCATTATAATAACCTTTCACAACTAACTGGTTATTGAAGGTTCCAAGTGTTCCCTGAAGAAGGCAGTGATGGGTAGGGAAACACCGGGTAACACTGAAGTCGATTTATTAACGGATAGGAGAAATACAAGTAGTGACTAGCGTGTGCCATGCACGACCCACGGAGTCAGACTGAGGCTGCATTGCCATATGGCAGCCTCGGGGCAATGTTGCCACATAACACGTGCAGTGTTGCCACATAATTAAATACATAGATGCTACTCGGCACAGCAGCTTATATACAAGGTTGCTACTTGGCACAGTAGCTTAGATATATAACCTACATCTCCCTCCCCCCTCACGCTCATAGTCTTTGTCTTGAGCGGACTTCTTAGTCCTAAGTCACTCCGAGCGTCGAGGTGCACTGTGGGGCGGATCCTCGTGAGGTGTAGGGGACTCATCCTCGGTCAGGGGGCCAGCAGCAGGGGGTGGGACTGGCCGGAGGAAGCGGCGGTTCCTCCACCAGACGCGGCCGCTCGGCATCCTGACCTTGTAGTCCCGCGACCGGCCGACGCCCATCACTATGCCCACCTTGTCCCAACGTGTCGTCATCGGGTCCTGGACAAGATCATACAAGAGTTGGAGAAAGGAACAAGACAGGTTGATCTCGCGCGCCAGCATGGTGTTAACGAGTCAATGATCAGGACAATTAAGTAGGATGCAGCCAAGATAAAGGAGCACGTGAACATCACAAAGTCTACAGGTGCTTCTATGATCAAGTATTTCCACAAGCAGGTGCTTCTCAAGACGGAAAAATTACTTGTGAGCTACTTGGTGCGTCAGGCGCGACGGAACATGGCGGTGGACACGCGCTCTGTTAAGGAGTACGCACGTGAACTGTATGCTGCAGTGTCACGAAAGATGGGAATTACAGAGCCCAAACCCTTTAATGCTTCCTCTGGGTGGTTACAGAGGTTTAAGAAGAGGAACAAGATCACCAATATCAACATTGGTGGTGAAGAATCTAATGCTGACCGTGTTGCGGCTTGGGAATTTCCTCCGTTTTTACGTGAGATTATGGAGGAAGGACAGTACACCGATGACCAGGTGTTTAATATGGACGAATCTGGTCTTTTTTGGAAAAAGCTACCTTCCAAGACCTTCGTTGTGAAGAATGCCAGCAAGATTCGGGGCCGGAAGTTGCAGAAGGAGCGCATCACCGTCCTGTTTACCACCAATGCCTCCGGTACCTGTAAGCTCAAGTTATCTGTGATCCACACAGCACGCAAGCCGCACGCCTACAAGAGCATGGGCATGACCAAGCTAAATGTCCACTGGCTGACTGCACGTAAGGCGTGGATGTTCTCTACACTGTCCCTCTCCTGGTTTGATGACTGTCTCGTTCCCAATGTGAAGAAATTCTGTGAGCAACAGAATGTGCCATTCAAGACTTTGTTGCTGCTGGACAACGCACCAGGACATTCGCCCCTACTGTTAGATCGTCACCCCAACGTAAAAGTGGTCTTCCTTCCTCCCAACACTACGTCTATATTACAGCCCATGGACCAAGAGTTAATCTGTAATGTAAAAGCTGCATTCTCTACTAAAAAATTCAAGCTCCTGAACGACTACACCAACACCAGGGAAGAGTTGCGTAACCTGAGTGACACCACCAGCGATAGCAAGAGCGAAGACGACGAAGATCAACAGTTGGCAGAGCAACAAGTACTTTTAAAACAATTCTGGAGAATATTCAACGTTAAGAAAGCTGTGGACTTCTTGGTGGAGGCATGGGATCAGCTGTCTGTAGCAACTGTTCGTCACGCATGGAGACATGTGTTGCAAGGCATTCCGGCCGTTAGGCAGAGTCAATCTGTGACTGGTGAGGTTCAGACTGTTGCAGTAGCAGTGGACCTTGCCAAAGAAGCTGCGCAGAGTGTTACAGCTGCAGGCTTCTCCGAGACCACCAACGACGACATCCTGGAGGTGATAAGGGATCCTGATGTGACTACACACGAGATGGTAGATGATGATGACGTCAGTGAAGAGGCAGGTGGTGCGTCATCCCAAGAAGAACGCCGCTTATCCCATAGTAATGTTAGGGGTGCCATCGAGCATATCGAGAAAGTCAAGCTCCTCCTTTCCGACGACCCTGACGCAAACAGGTATGAAATCTTCACTACCCAGTTGTTGCAGACTATGGAGCCCTACATCAAGGTTTATCACGACAACATAAACACCAGCCGTCAGCAAAGCATAACAGAGTTCTTCGCCCGCAACCCACCACAGCCAGCCCAAGCCAGTGATAGTGACAGAGGTAGAGACAGTGATGATGACTTTGAGGGACGGTCAGGAGTACCTACAAGTGTGTACCAGTGCAGATAGGGGGGGGTGGTCCGCCCCGGGCGGCACTTTTGGGGGGCGGCACTTTTGGGTCTGCTCATCACCAATATCTGCAGCTACTGGAGGCGTTAATCCATCCCTTTGTATCGGCGGCAAGTTAATCCTTGTCGTGTCTGACCTATCACCTGACCCACATCATCACGGCCACGTCATGAGCTACACCCTTGCTATACGCCCCCCCCCGCCACACACAACCTGTAACCTGTTGAGGATTAAGGAAACAACTTCAAACAAGTACGCCAGTGAGCTCATGTGGTGTGGGTCAGGTGTTAGGTCAGACACGACGAGGATTAACTTGCCGCCGATACAAAGGGAAGGATTAACGTCTCCAGTAGCTGCAAAACCATGCAGTCTCGGGTCATATCAGTTCATGTACAGCCGACCAATCCACCAGTTACAAGCAATTCACTTCAGTTCTGCACAAGTCTCCATCGTGACAAGACGAGGGGAGGCTAGACGACTTTTAAGTTCTCTTGTGTTTTCGATCCAGTTATTTACTTTGTTGGAAGACATAATACTATAAGGTAAGAAATATTAAAGTATTGGTTAAAAAATATTGATGTGACTTTTGCTGCGGTACTGAGATTAAATATTAAGATTTTGTTTCACAGCATTGCGATTTTATACTAAGACACTATCCTCACTGGGGTACAGACAAAAGCCCCCCCCCAACAAAAGCCACCCAGACAAAAGCCCCCTACTTTGATCGGGGTGGCTTTTGTCTGACAACAGTAAGGGCTTTCAAAAGTTACGGACATAATTAAATAGTTGAGGGTAAAATATACTGTTCTTCTCTGTGGTTAATTATTGGTTAGGTTAAGTTAGGTTAGGTTAGGGTTAGGGTTGTCAGACAAAAGCCACCCCGATCAAAGTAGGGGGCTTTTGTCTGGGGGGCTTTTGTCTGGGTGGCTTTCGTCGGGGGGGATTATGTCAGACATCCATTTTCACTGTACTCTGAGTCTGTAATGTTAGATTAAGTAGCTACGCCACTGCAAGTGTGGATGACAGTGATGGTGACTCACCTGAGGGCCAGTAGCCTGCCCTCTGCCTCGGAACCAGCCTCCATTCCCGCACGCCGACCCATCTCTTCTACTAACGTAAGTGTTAACCCCAACCTTGTTTTTTTCTAACCTAACCTTCAGTTTATTGACTGTTCCTTTCTATATTATGTGTGGGTGAATTCCATCATAAAGTTAAGATGTTATTTTTAGTAAAACGTACGTATTGTGTCGGGAAAAAGTGGAGTTTGGGGGTCGGCCCGGTCTCTATTTCAATCCCGTAACTCTGTGTGTGTGTGTCTTACACAATATTTAAACAATTCTTAAAAATTTTATGAAGCATCACCCCCACGAATTAGTCACGAGCCGCCATTGGTTTTTAGGTTTTATTTTCGTCTTTAATAAATTATCTTTGTGTTTGATATTATTTTCTATTCCAAGCAACAGTTACTTTCATGTATATAATGATGGGAATGAACGCGGTGACGAAACGGGTAAAGCAGTGGTGACGAACCGGGTAGACCCCATTTGTATATATATTGTAGAAGAAAGTAAAAAATAAATAACAGTGTATAATACAAATACTCCTACCTGAGAACACTTTAGGCAAAATACTGTATTACTGTGGCAAACAACAGTCTTACCACAACAACCAGAACCTCCACATACATAGGATCACCCGGTGCACCTCAGATAGAAGTGAGAACACCTGGAACAACTACTACAAGTGAGAGCTAAACAACATTGATATTAACAACACGTACCCTTACAATCAGTAATATCATCCTAGATGTAACAACATACTTTATCACTCAATATAAGAGTGCATAAAACAATAAAATAATGCACAGATTAAGAAGGGCGGGCGGGCGGGTCGTGTTGCGTCTCTGTAACAAAGCGTGTTCGGCATTCGGGCCTTCGATGTAGAGCGGCAGAAATTGGACAGTGATTACATAAGTTCGTCAAGATCGTCTTAGTGAGGTGAAAGTGAAAATCGATGTCGGACTTTTCATGCTAGACACGATTGTATTTTTGAAAACTCAATTTCCACCGAGTTGGAGGTACAGCCAGAGTCACAGGCCTATAACCATACAATCACTGCCACATGACAAAGCTTTTATTTTATTTTATTTTTTAGGGTGTTGTGGTCACGGCTGTGATAAAGGCCAACCAGGGAGTGTAGTACTGTGCCTTCAGTTAAATCAGTTCATAGTTGTCATCAGTGAATGCAGAAGAGACTATAATAACTTAAAGTGAATACATATTGGCAATCGAGCTGGTAAGGACAACTGCCAGCCTATTCGTGTCATAGGTGCCACAGAGACTTTAAATTTTATTTTGTTTGTGTGCTTTTTCAAGGACTGAATCTGTGTTTATAATACACCACTCACAGGGAGATACAGTGTACACAGTGATAGTTCATAGTGTCATCAGTGACCGCTGAAGTTGTAAATAACTTAAAGTGAGCGCTCACTAGCAGGCAAGCTGGAAAGGCACCGTGCCAGCTGAAACCAAGTCGTGTCATAGGTGCCACAGAGACTTTAAATTTTATGTTGATTGTGTGCTTTCTCAAGGACTGAAACTGTGCCTACAATACACCATTCACAGGGAGATACAGTGTACGCAGTCACAGACGACAACTCTATAGGCAACAGAGAGTAGCTAAGTACTTTTTCTCTCTTTATTTTTATTGAAATAGGTGTAGATTTATACACAGTCTGCACCCCCCCCCCCACAACAACAACAACCATGAGTTTGATATGTGATTACTGCAGGGAGACGTCGGATATGGAGGATACAGGCCTAACTAATGCAACGTTTAGGAAGTTACTAACTGCCGTAAAGCTTGATGGCTGTTGCTGGTATTGCTCTGGCTGCATAGTCACGGTGAATGAAGCGATTGCAATCCATAAGGGAACGAGTTCTCTAGAGACGAAAATAGATGAAGCAGGAGCCCTGCTGGTTGACAAACTGGAGGAAGTTGGGAAGGAAATCCTTGCTAAGACTGAGGAAGTAGCTAATAGAATGGAGGTGGTTGCTAAGAGGAGTTATGCTGACGTATTAGGAGGGCCACGGGGGGGGGCGGAGAGTAATGCAGAATCAGTACAGGTTCTACAGCAGATTGGGACTCTGAAAAAGTGTGTCGAAGAAATGAAAATTAACGCACCTACTGTCAGGGGAGAGGAGGAACACCAGGAACGGCTCCAGCGCAGGAACAATGTAATAGTTTTTGGAGTCCCAGAGAGCCAGGCAGAGGGAACTGTGAGTAAGGAAACACACGACAAGGTGCTGTTTCAAAATATTTGCACAGAGGTTCTGAAGATTCCAGCAACCCCTCAGGATGTGAGGAGACTGGGACAAAAGCAGGGGGCTAAGCCTCGCCCCCTCAGGATCACACTAGGGAGTGAGGAGGAAAAATGGCAAGTTATTCGGCAGGCAAAAAACTTAGCAAGGAGCGAGGAATTTCGGGATGTATTTATTCACCCAGACCGCACGGTAATGCAGAGGGAACAGCACAAGAAGCTCCTGCAGGACTTGAAGCAGAAGAGGGAGGAGTCGAGGAGGAACGGGGACAGGTGCACATGGGTTATACTCAGGGGGAGGGTAGTGGAAACAAGTGTGCCGACACAGGGCCAGGGGGCAGCAGTGCACCCTCCACCCACTCAACCCCCCACCCGGGCGGGAGACGGCACCAGCTCAGCCTACCGGACAGGAGGGAACGAGCGCCGTGTAAACAATGACATTTTTAACCACACCCTGCAAAATACAGTGTACTTAGCAAATGCTGCAGCTTCTGAGAATGTGGGGGGAGTGGGTTTATTACTAAGAGCAGAGACGTTACCGAGAACAAATTCTGGCTTGAATGTCATGTACACTAATACTGACACGTTCCTTGATAAGAGAGAGGAGTTTGAAACACTACTAAGAGTACACCAACCAGATATTGTAGGAGTTGTAGAACTGTTGTACAAGAACAGGAGAATTGACCCAGAGGAATGTGAGTTCAGTATTGCTGGATATGACTCATTTACGAACCTAACTCAAGAATCCTGCAGGAGGGGTGTGGTTATCTACGCTAGGCAAGACCTTAGAGCCAGCCAGGCGAGGGTACAGGGAGAGGATGTTTTTGAAGAGTCCAAGTGGTGTAAAATTAAATTAAAGGGAGGGGACTTACTTATCGTCGGGTGTGTGGGGTATGAGATTGTTTGGTTCACACTCAGGATGGAATGGAGAAAGGAAACTCACAATGTGCTCTCTATATACATGTTGTATTGGATGTACAATGCAGCTTGGTGCTGGGAAGGCAGCATGGTTACAAGCGTGATGTAGAGAGAGCTGGTTGGTGAGGACGCTCAGAGAAGGACAGCTTGTGGGTCGCCATGCTCGCCAGCGGGAGGGAGGACCGCCAGGCAGGCGGAGGAGCGAGGACCGCCAGGCAGGCGGAGGAGCGAGGACCGCCAGGCAGGCGGAGGTGTTGCTGGCTGGTTGGTGTAGGTAGAAAGAGAGACAGATCACCACGAGGTCAAGTCTTAAATAGCGGGGGTAGGCGTGGCTTAGCAGTTGACCCCCGCTCCGTGGTGTATGGCGGCGCTGGTTGACCTAGACCACGAGGCATACACTGGGGAATTGGTGGGGTCGGCTAGGCAGCGACAAACAGCGTTTGTAGGGGAGAATTCCACTACAATACTCCCCCTTCCCTCCAGGCTGTGTAGGAGACTTGTTGTCTGCAGGGTTGCATAGCACATGTGAGGCAGAACGGGCGGTGCGTGCCTCATGTGAGACAACGGCGATGGCGTGGATGAGCAGGTCGCTGGGGACAACTGTCTAGATACACAATATCTGTGGGAGTAGAGAGGGAGAATAAGGGTGTGTGGAGGCAATGAATTTTGTGCTTCCCTCACGGCAGGTACAGAGTCGACAGATGCGCCTGCTGGGGTGTGTGGACCTGGGTCAGGAGCAGGGGCTGTGTCAGCGGCAGCGGATGAGGGCTCGTGACAGCAGCTGGGTCCACGACTGCAGCAGGGTGCAGGACATTAGCAGGGAGTTCCTGAGGGAGAAAAGAGGGGTGTGTGGGTCCGCACTCAGGAACAGAGGCCGCATCAGGGGCGGCAGGGGTTACTGCTGGGCCGGGGTCGGCGTCTGAGGCAGGACGGGTGTGCTGGGGTCGGAAGAGGAGCTGCTCTAGGGTGTCTGACCTGCGGTGTAGAGACAGTAGCTGTAGAGCCGATGAGAGCTGCTTCTGTGTGGATAAGCCAGTCTTCCATGTTGCTTGAAGACTGGGAGCGTGATCAGTTTCTCCTCCATCCTGTGTGAGTGCGAATCTCTGGGAGTCACCATTTGTGGGGTATGAGATGTTTGGTTCACACTCAGGATGGGATGGAGAAAGGAAACTCACAATGTGCTCTCTATATACATGTTGTATTGGATGTACAATGCAGCTTGGTGCTGGGAAGGCAGCATGGTTACAAGCGTGATGTAGAGAGAGCTGGTTGGTGAGGACGCTCAGAGAAGGACAGCTTGTGGGTCGCCATGCTCGCCAGCGGGAGGGAGGACCGCCAGGCAGGCGGAGGAGCGAGGACTGCCAGGCAGGCGGAGGTGTTGCTGGCTGGTTGGTGTAGGTAGAAAGAGAGACAGATCACCACGAGGTCAGGTCTTAAATAGCGGGGGTAGGCGTGGCTTAGCAGTTGACCCCCGCTCCGTGGTGTATGGCGGCGCTGGTTGACCTAGACCACGAGGCATACACTGGGGAATTGGTGGGGTCGGCTAGGCAGCGACAAACAGCGTTTGTAGGGGAGAATTCCACTACAGGTGTATCTACAGATCCCCGAACTGTGGCCCACTAAATCAAAGGAACTTAAGAACCTTAATAAACAATGCGGCGATGCTCAACCCCAGCCACCTCCTTATCATGGGGAACTTTAACTATGGCGACATCGACTGGAGAAACGAGTCCACCCCGAATGACTTGAATAATCCTGCTACTCTTTTTGTAGAAACTCTGAGAGATAATTTTCTGTTCCAGCATGTGAGAGACCCGACACATTACAGAGGGAAGCAAACACCCAAACCACTTGACCTCATCATAACAAACGAGGAGGGTATGGTGGCCAAACTGGAACACCTTGCCCCAGTTGGCACCAGTCACCATACAGTGTTGTCATTCAGATTTAACTGTTACCTAGTTCAAGATAAGGCCAGGCCAAGGTGCAAATAGTACAAGGGAAATTACAATGGGATGAGGGAAGAGATGAGGGGTATCAACTGGCCTGACTTATTAAGGCACAAGAACGCAGACACTACACTGAATATCATAACTAGTAAAATGACCCATTTGATCGATAAATATATACCCAAGACCAAACCCAGTGCTTCTAGGAATACGAGGGGATCCCTACACATGAACCATGCGGCGGTCGACAAAATTAAGAAGAAAACCCAGAAATTCAAGACGTGGGTTGGGTCAAACGATGAGCAAGACAGGAGGATGTATGCAAAAGCCAGAAACCAAGCAAAGATAGAGTGTAGGAGGGCTGAAAAGGAGTTCCAAAGGCTGGTTGCACGCGAGGTCAAGTCAAACCCAAAGGCGTTTTACCGCTATGCAAAGTCGAAATTGAAAACGCGAGTAGGAGTATCAGACCTGAGGCTTGAAGATGGTAGTGTGGGGTATGAAGAGGTTTGGTTCACACTCAGGATGGGATGGAGAAAGGAAACTCACAATGTGCTCTCTATATACATGTTGTATTGGATGTACAATGCAGCTTGGTGCTGGGAAGGCAGCATGGTTACAAGCGTGATGTAGAGAGAGCTGGTTGGTGAGGACGCTCAGAGGACAGCTTGTGGGTCGCCATGCTCGCCAGCGGGAGAGAGGACCGCCAGGCAGGCGGAGGAGCGAGGACCGCCAGGCAGCGGCGGAGGTGTTGCTGGCTGGTTGGTGTAGGTAGAAAGAGAGACAGATCACCACGAGGTCAGGTCTTAAATAGCGGGGGTAGGCGTGGCTTAGCAGTTGACCCCCGCTCCGTGGTGTATGGCGGCGCTGGTTGACCTAGACCACGAGGCATACACTGGGGAATTGGTGGGGTCGGCTAGGCAGCGACAAACAGCGTTTGTAGGGGAGAATTCCACTACAGTAGTTACGCAGATTCTGACCAGGATAAAGCTGAGGCATTGAACAGCTTCTTTTCCTCGGTGTTCACAAGAGAGGATGCAACTAACCTTCCTGCGTTTGAGGACAGACGGTTCGACACAGCACTGACCCACATTGTGTTCACAGAAGAGGGTATTAGAAATAAACTGTCCAGGCTAAAGGTCCATATGAGTCCTGGACCTGACATGGTGCATCCTAGAGTGCTAAGGGAGCTGTGCAACGAGCTTGCAGAGCCCCTGAAGATTCTGTTTTGTAAATGCCTGGATGAACAAATGGTCCCCAGTGAATGGAAAGTGGCTTATGTGAGTCCTATCTTCAAGAAGGGCGATAGTCACTCCACGAACAACTATAGACCGGTGAGCCTGACCAGCATAATATGTAAAGTACTTGAGAGTATTATCAGAGATGCCGCGATGGAACATCTACGAAACAACCTTGTAAAAGATTGCCAACACGGTTTTATGCCGGGGCGCTCTTACTTGACACAATTGCTCAAGGTATTGGATATTTGGACCCATATTCTAGAACGGGGTGGTAATATCGACAATAATTACCTAGATTTTGCCAAGGCTTTTGACAGTGTACCCCACGAAAGGCTGAAAATCAAACTGGAAGGGTACGGAATTCGGGGAAATGTCCTAGCGTGGATAGAAGACTTTCTACATGACCGCAAGCAATGTGTGGTGATTAATGGCACGAAATCGTCATCTGTACCTGTCACAAGTGGGGTACCGCAGGGTAGTGTATTGGGCCTGCTGTTGTTTGTTTGTTTCATAAATGATATGCCTGACGTTGTACACTCCTCCATACAAATGTTTGCCGATGACGCCAAGTTATTTCGGGAAATTAAGAACCAAGCGGACTGTGAAGAGCTGCAGAAGGACCTCCGTGGGCTCCAGGAATGGTCGAAGGAATGGCTGCTGAGATTCAATGTCACGAAGTGTAAGAGGATGCACCTGGGGCGTACCAACGGTAAGGAGGCGTACCATATGTCCCAACGGGATGAAGAAAATGTACTAGTTGAGACTGTGTGTGAGAAGGACCTAGGTGTGTATGTTGACAATGAGCTGAAGTTCTCGGGCCATTGTGAGAAGAAGGTAAATCAAGCAAATAAATTATTGGGTCTTATAAGAAGGTCGTTCAGATATCTAGACGGTCCGTCCCTCGTGACGATCTTCAGGAGTGAAGTGCTTCCCCATCTGGAGTACTGTCACCCCATCTGGTCCCCGAGATATGCTAGGGACTGTCAGTTGGTTGAAAATGTTCAAAGGAGGGCCACCAAACTGGTGCCTGCACTTCGGCACCTCAGCTACCCTGAGAGATTGGAGCGCCTGAACTTGCTCAGCTTATACTACAGACGGGCAAGGGGGGACCTAGTTGAGGTTTATAAGCATCTCAGGGGGCACTACTCAGTTGAGTGTCCTTACTTGGAGCTGGCGGACGCTCGCCCCACAAGGGGTCACAGCTCAAGATTGAAGAAGCCGCAAGTCCGGAAAACCGTGAGGGCAAACTTTTTCGGAGTGAGGGTTGTAAACTCTTGGAACAATCTACCAGAAAGTGTTGTGACGGCACCGAGTGTGAGCTCTTTCAAGAGAAGATTTGACCAACACTGGAGCGGGTTCAGGTACATTCAGGAGCCGGTGCATGCCCAGTATTTGCCAACAGTGCGTGACAGAGACGTGACCGATCGCCCGGGCGGCTAGCGAGCCGACCTTTTGGTGAAGAATATAAAGGAAAAGAGACGTGACCGATCGTCCAAGCGGCTAACAAGCCGATCAGTGGCGAAGAGGATAAAAGTAAAAGTAATAAAATAATATTTACTTTTATCCTCTTGGCAGTACAGCTAAAACACTGATTCATTTATAAAAGTTAACCTTCGCTGATTAATGTTATAATATTACCACAAACTAGTTTATTTAATGCTTAACCTCAACTAACTAAAATTTACCAAACATAACTACCTGATGATAGTTTATTATTACTTAGTGTTACTATAACTACCTGATGATAGTTTATTATTACTTAGTGTTACTATAACTACCTGATGATAGTTTATCATTACTTAGTGTTAATATAACTACCCGATGATAGTTTATTATTACTTAGTGTTACTATAACTACCTGGTGATAGTTTATTATTATTTAATGGTCAGTTTATAATACAGTAATGAATAGATGTAATACAATTATTTAAAAGTTTATCAGTAGTAGAGTAAAGTTTGTTTTTCAGATAATATTAAGTAAATCATAATTGTTTAAACTATGTTATGTTAGTTTATAATTATTATATTAGGTAAAGTTGAGTTACAGATGTTCGTGGTAAGTTATTAACAGTGTTCATCGCCTCACTTGTAAACATTAAGTCGACAAAAATGTGTTAATTAAAATACAAACTTGGAGGATTTAATACTTCACTACGTCATTATCACTGTGAGTTGTTTATTAAATTATGTATGACTTATATACAGTTCATGGTAAAGGTGTAGACAACGGCTACCAACAGAAAGAGTTTATTGAATTGGTTGAAATTGTCTATAATAATATGATATTAAACCTAACCTAACATACCCGTAGTTGGGAATGCTAGGTCAGGTTTTATTAGGTTCTACACAATAATATCATGATATTATGCATACCTTATACAGTCTTGACCTCACTCTCCTCCCGGATCCGACTAATTACCCAAATGTACCCAAATGTAGCCAAATATAGCCGGAATGAAGTCAAATAATGGTCCTTGATGAATAAATCGTACTGCCAATCACTTCTCGACTAGTATATGGTGTCAGAAAGTCACAAAAAATTGGAAAACTTACTTTAATCTGAGTTAATAGATCGCGTGCATGTACCGACGGAGTGAGGAATTACCCAAATGTACCCAAATGTAGTCGCAATGAAGTCAAATAATGGTCCTAGATGAATAAATCAGACTGCCAATCACTTCTCGACTAGTATTTGGTGTCACAAAGTCACAAAAAATTGGTAAACTTAATTTAATCTGAGTTAATAGATCGAGTGCATGTACTTAACCTAACCTAACCTAACCTCGACTAGTATTTGGTGTCACGAAGTCCAGTGGCGTAGCTAGAGTGTGTGCCGCCCGGGGCGGCCCTTGAGTTTGCCGCTCCCCTCGTGCCCCCCACAAAAAATACAATGGAAATGTAAAAAGTAGCAACTTAATCTAAAATTACAGACTCAGAGTACAGTGAAAATGGATGTCTGACATAAGCCCCCCCGACGAAAGCCACCCAGACAAAAGCCCCCTACTTTGATCTGGGTGGCTTTTGTCTGACAACCCTAACCCTAACCTAACTTAACCTAACCAATAATTAACCACAGAGAAGAACAGTATATTTTACCCTCAACTATTTAACTATGTCCGTAACTTTTGAAAGCCCTTACTGTTGTCAGACAAAAGCCACCCTGATCAAAGTAGGGGGCTTTTGTCTGGGTGGCTTTCGTCTGGGGGGCTTTTGTCTGGGTGGCTTTCGTCTGGGGGGCTTTTGTCTGGGTGGCTTTTGTCGGGGGGGCTTTTGTCTGTACCCCAGTGAGGATAGTGTCTTAGTATAAAATCGCAATGCTGTGAAACAAAATCTTAATATTTAATCTCAGTACCGCAGCAAAAGTCACATCAATATTTTTTAACCAATACTTTAATATTTCTTACCTTATAGTATTATGTCTTCCAACGAAGTAAATAACTGGATCGAAAACACAAGAGAACTTAAAAGTCGTCTAGCCTCCCCTCGTCTTGTCACGATGGAGACTTGTGCAGAACTGAAGTGAATTGCTTGTAACTGGTGGATTGGTCGGCTGTACATGACCCGAGACTGCATGGTTTTACAGCTACTGGAGACGTTAATCCTTCCCTTTGCATCGGCGACAAGTTAATCCACGCCGTATCTGACCTAACACCTGACCCACACCACATGAGCTCACTGGCGTACTTGTTTGAAGTTGTTTCCTTAATCCTCAACAGGTTACAGGTTGTGTGTGTGGCGGGGGGCCTCATAGCAAGGGTGTAGCTCATGACGTGGCCGTGATGATGTGGGTCAGGTGTTAGGTCAGACACGACAAGGATTAACTTGCCGCCGATACAAAGGGATGGATTAACGTCTCCAGTAGCTGCAGATATGGGTGATGAGCAGACCCAAAAGTGCCGCCCGGGGCGGACCGCCCCACCGCCCCCCCCCTAGCTACGCTAGTGCTCTGAGCAGCTCCTCCTCACCTAGCCACTCCTAAGCACTGCATTGTACAACTATATATATATATATATATATATATATATATATATATATATATATATATATATATATATATATATATATATATATATATATATATATATATATATATATATATATATATATACAGTATATATATTGGTAAGAATCTCTTGATAAACACGTACACTAATTTCATGGGAAGAACAGCTTGATAAACACCCACACTCACACATACACACACATTCGCCACAAGAATGTCTACAGACCAGCTCCCACAGTACCAGATCTATAGTTAATCTATGTGTTGAATCTGTTTCTTATGTTTCTGTATTGAAAGCCTTTGTCAATCAAGTGACCCACTCCCCGATTTCACCATATGTAACTTATCATCTCTGTTCAATGTATATTTTCAGCCTTCGGGCTGCCATGTTATCTTAATAAACCCTTTATTATTATTATTATTATTATTATTACACACACACAAAAGCTGTTTAATCGGAAGAACCGCTTGATAAACACACATACAGTGTCCAACCATATGAAATCGCCAACAAACTCCTGAAATTTAAATCCAAACGCTCCACGACCCCAATTGACCTCCCAATCAAAATATACAAGGAGTTTGCAGTCGAACTTGCCACCCCCCTCTGTTCTATTATATATTAATGCATCCCTCAGACAAAGCAAATGCCCTAATGAATGGAAAACCGCATTTGTCACCCCCATCCCCAAGGTCACCACCCCACAGTCCCCTAACGACCTCAGGCCAGTTGCCATTACCCCCATACCCAGTCTACTTTGTGAGGACTTTGTTTTTGAGTGGGCATTTGCCAGTATCTATCAGTCAAATGATCCACAGCAATTTGGCAATATGAGGACCTCCTCTACATCACACTGCTTGGTGAGCTTTCTGGATTTTCTGCACAAAAACTTGCAGAAACGTAAGACATCACTGGCCGTTGCCCTTGTGGACTTCAGGAAGGCCTTTGACCTTGTTGATCACTGCACTGTTATCAACAAGGCTATTGCACTAGGGCTGCCCACCAACCTGGTCTCATGGCTCACTGATTTCTTGAGTGGACGCCGCCAAGCAGTGAGGTATCAGGGCTTGGTCTCTACATTCCAACACCTCACCTGCGGTGTTCCCCAGGGGACCAAGATGGGACCACTGTGCTTCCTCATCCTGATCAACGACGCTCTATAGGACACTCCTCACAGGTGGAAGTACGTGGATGACTGCACTGTGGGGGTTTCAGTGGACAACACCGCACCAGACTACTCATCGCTACAAGGCACCCTGGACAGGCTACAGGCATGGACTATGGAGAACAAGGTCACCATCAACCACACCAAAACCGTAGTCATGCACATCAATACCGCCACCACTCCAGTGCAAGCCCCAGCAGTCACAGTGGGTGCCCATCCTCTCCAGCTGGTGCAGTCTGCCAAACTCCTGGGTGTAACTATAGACAACAAACTTGACTGGAAGGCCCATGTAAATAACACAGTCAAGGCAGCCTCGTACCGTCTCTACATGCTACGAAGACTTAGGTCACTTGGGACACCCATGCCAGAGCTGAGGACCATCTACAACGCCTTTATTCTCCCCAAACTAACGTATGCGTTACCAGCCTGGTCGTCTTCTCTCAACTCCACCCAACAATGTCAGCTAGAGAAGGTACAGAAAAGGGCCTGCAGAATCATGCTCGGCGCAGAATACTCTGGCTACACCAACGCTCTCTCCACCCTGGAAATGCCATCCCTCAGTGACCTCCACCGCCAAGCACTGGAAAGGTTTCGCAGCCAACTAATGCACCACCCTCGTCATCGCCACCTCCTGCCACCGGCAGCCCCCACTCATCTCGCTCAGTCCGCCACTACAACAAAATTCAGCCCATAAGAGCCCGCACCGATAGATATAAGAATAGCACCATCCCATCTATTGTTAAAATAATAAACAACTCCTGATTTATGTACTGTACAGCCCTGTAAATGTATTCAATACATATTATATCATTATGTCTAAATCAAATGTAAGTCTGTATATTTTCAGCCACCGGCTGCAACTCTATTAATAAACCGTTTTTTATTATTATTTTTAAAAATGGAAATAACAATGCATTAAACCTTATAGAACCTGACCTAATATACCCAGGGTTGGATGGGATAGAAAACGGGAGAACACAGCAGGCATTCGTAAAGCACTCTTTTTTTTTCGTGGAAATACAGCTGTTGCAGCTGCCTTTGACAGCCCAAAGTTTATTACAAAGTCCATGAAGTCATAGTGCAGGAGTAGGTGTAAAGAAAATTTCTGGTGGTGCTGGACTTTGCCAGTTTTTATGGGAAAACTTGTGGCATTGGTCGTCCACCTCACCAAGCTGATAACACCAT
>NW_024716969.1:0-2500 GCF_018991925.1 Homarus americanus | reverse complement strand
GTAAGTGACAGTGATATTGATTCACCTAGTAATGGTGATTCACCTAGTAATGGTGATTCACCTGAGGGGCAGTAATCTGCCCTCTGCCTCGGAACCAGCCTCCATCCCCGCATGCCGACCCATCTCTTCTACTACCGTGAGTGTTCCTCAAAAATTTTCGTTTTTTAACCTATTCTTTATTTTTCCTATGTTAACCTATATCTTTCCTAACCTAACCTCTTCTATATTACTTGTTTTTCATGCCACCATAAAGTTAAGATAGAATTTTTACTACAACATAGTTATTTGTCGTCAAAAAGTGGAGTTTGGGGGTCGGGCTGGGTTCTATTGGAATTAATCCCATATGTTCTGTTATTCACTTAACGCGGTTTTCACTTAACGCGGGACCCTCTGGGTTCAATTGACCGCGTTAAGTGGGGTACAACTGTATATATATATTTATACATTCGGCCCTTAACATACGCGGGGGTTAGGTAACAGAGATACCCGTGAATGTTAAAAATCCGTGTACTTTTGCCCCCCCCCCCTAAAAAACCCCTGGCCCCCCATGTCCTTATTTACCGTATATACCTGTGTGTAGTTCGAGTTTTTAAGACCAAATTATTTTGCAAAAAATTGGGGGTCGACCTCTAAAAGGGTAATAGTTTCGTTAGGTTGAAAAATATTTACCAGTAACTACCAGTAAACAATGGAAACGAAGCACCAACGCACCACCAGCTGTGAGTGTCGGTACAGTCGCCAGGGCAGTCTCTTGCGTCATCATAGCTAGCCCAAAGTAGCCAAATCCATGGTATGGTATACACAGGACGATGTAAAACAAAGTATTCATTTGTTAAAGTTTATTTATAGATCCTGTACATAAATTTTTGTTCATTACATTTGAAACATCAATCTTTGTTAATTAAATTTGATACAAAAGAAAACTACGATACCGTATTTTCATTAAAATATTACATCACAAGTATATTTTACCTTAACTGTGACTGAATGATTATATTCTCAGAAATAAATATGGAAATGTAATATTTTGGCTGAAATGACGTACATATTATTGTACAGTGGAAAGTGGGATAAAATTATGAAAACAATTACTTTCGCTTTCTTTCGTTGTTCAAAAGATTTTACTGTAATCGCTTTTCGAATGGTTTTCAGTTAAAAAACTGTTGTACTGTACTCGTACTGTATTACAATAATATTCTATCCTATCATTAGCCTTATAATCCCACAACTGAAAACGATTCGAAAAGCGATTACGGTAACATCTTTTGAACGAAAGAAAGCGAGTCATTGCTTTCGTCACTTTCCACTGTAATACGTACATCAATTCAGCAAAAATATTACATTTCCATGTTCTCAGAAATAAATGGTAGTTTTGTTGAAACGTAATGTACAGTATTTAATATTAAAATGCAAAAATAGCTATAAAAACAATTAATACACCCGTAATGTACTGGCTGGCATCTCGTCCCTGCTCCCGCGTCCAAGGTCACCACTCCTCCCAACTCGCTCCCTCCTCCGCCTCCTCCACCGTCACTACTGCCGACAACAAACACAAATGTTTTGTGAATAAATGCACCTCCACTTCCTATGTACAGTACTGAACTGTACTGTGCTGTACATTTTTACAAACAATAAACATGGCAAGAAAAGCTATTGAAAAAAAGAGATAAAAACTTCACTTTACTGTACAGTTCCTATCCTCGGCGACAGGACGGGGGTCATCGGGCATTCAATTCCATAATGGGTGGTGAAGTGGGGGCGACGGTGGATTCAGCTGCTTCCTCACTGCCGCCAGTGATTGGTGTTAAATCTCTCCTTCGGTGATCAAAGAACATGGTGATGGGGAGTTGTCGTCTCTTTCATTCATTTCTTCCATGATGTTTTTGTATGGAGCGAAAACGTCATCCATCCCTCGCATGAATTTCAGGGCACGCACCATGGAGGGGTCCATACTATAGGCCAGGTTTTTCAGTGCCTCAATATTCCTGGTCATCTCCCCCCAACTTCTCCAACGTTATTTCTTGGTCCTCATCCTCTTTCCCTTTCGCTTCCTCTTCCTTGCCTGAGTCTACTAACTCCTGTAGATCCTCCTCGGTCAGCTCAGTGTCGTGCTCTTCAATTAGCTCCCTAATCTCGTCCTCTGCCATGTCCCGGAAGCCTTCAGCAGCCACTTTCCTTGACAGTGCCAGGGTCTTTCTGAATATTTTCATTAAAATCCATCAAAATCATTTTCCTTGTCATCGTCTTAAGCATCAAACAGCTCCTCCCAGTTTTCTTGAACAGGGCTAGAGGGTACGTGTTTTCGAATCTTTTTCAATTAAAAAAAATGTTACAGCACATGTATATTTTACCTAAACTGTGCCTGAATGAATATATTCTCAGAAATATATAGTAGTTTTGCTGAAACGTGATGTATTTCAATGTAAAATAGGATAAAATACATGACGAAAACAAAAGACTTTACCTAACCTTCGAATGTTCAAGAGATGTTACTCGTTTT
>NW_024716968.1:30000-49598 GCF_018991925.1 Homarus americanus | reverse complement strand
CTAGTTACGTATTGCTTTTTAATATATACACATTATTTTTTTTAAGTTTTGATAAATATACATAACATAAAAAAGATTAATAGCCCCAGACCATTAATCTATTTCTGATAAATTATTATATTTTGCTCAATACCTCAAAACCTACTCCTGTGGGAGTAGAGATACCACCACCCCTACTGATTTAGTCTTTAATCCCACTCAAGTGCATCCCTCTAGGCCAATGGAATAATAATAATAATAATCCTAACAAGAACAACAAGAAAAATCACCATAGTAGAATCTGTAATTATCGGCCCGTTTTCTCTTTTGTTTTGTAGGACACTGAGCCAGTCCTGAGACCCAATTATGTGGAGGTTTTCACTCGTGATATTTGGTAGAGAAGAGAAAGAAAAGAGAATAAAAGAGAGACATATAAACAAAAAATAATTGACAACGATGTCACTAATATACAAAAGTACAAACAAAATCATAATAAAAGTGAAAAAGAGAATAATAAGAAAAACTGATAATAATCAAAAGATAAAAACACGAATAACGAAATGACAAAAAAACGATAACAATAATGCACCGTTGGAATGAGCTTCATCATTAGGACTAATAAAAGCTTCTATTAAAAAGATTTTCTACCAGATCATCAACGAAGACAACCCTCCCCCCCCAGATTATTTCCAACCCAAAGATTAAACACTCAACCTAACCTAACCTAACCTAAACCCAACCCAACCCAACCCAAACCGAACCGAACCTAACTCCAACCCAACCCAACCCAACCTAAACCGAACCGAACCTAACCTAACTAAAAACCTAACCCAACCTAACCCAACATAACGCAACACAATGCCCATGCTAATTTCTCAACCCTGTCTGTCTGCCACCGCCATCATTCCTTCTCATATCCCACACACACACACACACACACACACACACACACACACACCACACACACATTCCCACTTCACACACACACACACTCCACACTGGCTGACCCACACACACCACACACACACCCATCCTCGCCCCAACTTCCTAATCATCACCTGCTTCTGCTGCCGCAAAAGAACAAGAGAGCAATGATTAGCTGCGGCGCCAAGGACCTGGGGAGGCTGGGGAGAGAAGGAGGTGGGAGGGAGGCAAAGGGAAGTGAGGGGTGGGGTGAGAGGAGAGGGTGAGGTGGGAGGAGGAGTTGAGGGAGGAGTTTTGTGAAGGTGGCTATTATATGACAACCAAGGAGAGTGGTGCTTTCCCCCTCCCTCCTCCTTTCCCCTTTCGTACCTCTCCTCCCTCAGGTCAAAGTTTATTCATGACAAAAACAAATTAGGACTGACTGTGATCTGCTTTGCTTGCTTGTTTGTCTTGTTTTTTGTTGTTACAGGAGGGAGGGACGGAGGGAGGGAGGGTGAGGGAATGAGGAGGTGAGGGAATGGAGGGAGGGTGAGGGAATGGAGAGGTGAGGGAAGAGGGAGGGAGGACGGAGAAAGGAGGGTAAAAAAAAAAAAAAAAAAAAACAAAAAAAAAAAAAAAACAACAAAAACAAAAAAAACAAAGGGAGGGAGGAAAGTATGGAGGGGAAAAAGGAGGAGGTGGCGATAATCTCTAGCTTACACACCTTGTTCTTCCTGTTCCTTCCTCTCCCCTGCTGTTACTGATACTGCTGTGCTGTTCCAAGCCTGCTGTTAAGCAGCTGTTACGGTGATACTGGAAAGCAGCTGATGGATGCTAACGCTTATTCGTGTTATGCTGTACTAGTGCTGTTAACTACCCCCTAAAGTCTGTGACCTAAAACAGTGACCCCAAAAACAGTGACCTAAAAATTCTCCCCCATGTTTAAGACGAGACAAAAAAACAGAAACACAAATGGACGGACGGACGGACGTGACGGACGGACGGACAGACAGACAGACGAGACAGACAGACACAGACAGACAAGAAGACAACACACACACACAAGCAAGCAGGCAGACAGACAGACAGACAGTACAAGAGGCAAAGGCAGATCGATATTGACTACGGCATGACGTCATTGGCTTGAGGATGACTGATGACTGGCTGGAGGATGACTGATGACTGGCTGGAGGATGACTGATGACTGGCTGGAGGATGACTGGTGACTGGCTGGAGGATGTACTGGTGACTGGCTGGAGGATGACTGATGACTGGCTGGGAGGATGAGACTGATGACTGGCTGGAGGATGACTGATGACTGGTGGAGGATGACTGGTGACTGGCTGAGGATGACTGATATGGCTGGGAGGATGACTGGTGACTGGCTGGAGGATGACTGATGACTGGCTGGAGGATGACTGGTGACTGGCTGGAGGATGACTGATGACCGGCTGGAGGACAACTGGTGGATGTCTGAGGTGTTGGTGGTGATGGGTAGTGGTGATGTAGTGTTAATGTAGTGGTGATAAAAAGAAGGTAGTGGTGGTGGTGATAGTGTAGTAGGAAATGGTAGTGGTGGAGTATGGTAGTGGTGATGGTAGTAGTAGTGTAGTGTTGAAATGGTAGTAGTGGTGGTAGTGGTAGTGATAGTGAAGTGTAGTGTTGGAAATGGTAGTGGTGGTAGTGGTAGTGATAGTAGTGGTAGTGTTGGAAATGGTAGTAATGGGTGGTGGGGGGCGTGACTAGCGGGAAGGCCATCCTGCAAACATCACATATGGTCATCCTGGTAATTATTCCCGCTCCCAGCTGACGCCGCCACGACGCCCCGATAATCACGTTAGTGGGGCGGTGGGGTGAGGGGGGGGGGGAGATGGGGGAGCTGTGGGAGGGGAGGGCTGGAGGGAGGAGAGGGAGAGAGAACATGGAGTACAGGGTGAGAGGAAGGATGTAAGGATATTTGAGGAAAGGAGGCGATGTGGGAGGAGGAGAGCAGTGTTCTCACTCCTCTCCTCTCTCTCCCTCACCCTCTCCCTCTCCCACCCCCTCTCTCTCACCGCCCACCCCTCCCTCACCAGGTGTTCATCAGACTCACGAAAATAAATAGATTCATAAAAAATAGTTAATTGATTTTCATATTAATTGTTGTCTGTTATTAATTTGGTGAACAACATTGTGTGTGAGGCCAACAGTGATTTATAAATTATCTTATTTTACCGACTCATATTTGTGACTGTCGATTTATGTACACACACACACACACACACACACACACACACACACACAACACACACACACACACACACTAAACCTTCTCGGAATTCTTTTATATCATCAACTCTCTTTCGTCTTAATCATCTGTGTCCTCGTAATTCCACGTTTGTTGGTGTGTGTGTGTGTGTGTGTCTCGGCCTTTTCCTCGCAGTTATCGGCCCTATGCTTCTTCTCAGTTATTCACATCTCTCGTATCCTTCACTCAAAACCTCCTCCTCCTCCTCCTCCTCCCTCCTCCTCCCTCTCCTTCTCATTCTCTTCCTCCTTGTTTTCTTCTTCCTCTCATTATTCTGTCCTTCTGTCATCTCCTTTCCTATTCTTCCTTTCTCCTTTTCTTCACCTCCTCCTTCACAAACCACCATTACCCTCCACTACACATTTCACACTACAACTACCACCACCATTACCCGCCACTACTATTACAACTACCACCACTATTCACACTTACTACCAATTACCACACACTACTACCACCACTACTACACATACTAACTACCACATAACTACCACCACCACACGACCACTACACTACTATTGATTCACTAACACAATATATCTATGTCTTGATTAAGGTTACCTGGGGTCGTTTACCTGACATAATTAGGTGGTGGTGGTGATAGTTGTTGTGGTGGTAGTGTTGGTAGTCGTGGTAGTAATGGCAGAGGCAGTTGTATATTGGTGGTGGTAACTGGTGTAGTGGTAGTTATAGCGGTGAGAAGTTATAGCGGTGATAGTTGTAGTGGTGGTAGTGAGGGTAGCGGTAGTTATAGAGTGGTAGTTGAGGCTGATAGTAGTAGTGGTGGTAGTGATGGAAGTGGTGGTAATTGTAGTGGTGGTAGTTAGAAGGGTGATAGGTAGTGGTGGTAGTGATGGAAGTGGTGGTAATTGTTGTCGTAGTGGTCGTAGTGGTGGTAGTTGTAGTGAGGGTAGCGATAGTTATAGTGGTAGCGGGGGTTATAGTAGTGCTAGTTGTAATGGTAGCGGTGGTAGTTATACGGTGGTAGGTGTAGTTGCAGGTAGTGGGGGTGGTAATTACAGTGGTAGTGGTGGTAGTTATAGTGGTTTTGGTAGTTATAGTGATTTTGGTAGTAATAATGGTGATAGTTATGGTAATAGTTATAGCGGTGGAAGTTATAGTGGTTGTGGTAGTTATAGGGTGGTAGTTATAGTTCGCTTTATATAACAGGTATATATGTAATGTCACTCAGTTTATATAATCTTATAATATATTCATTAATCCTATTTTATATTAACTAATCCAACATTCTATTTATTAATCCTATTTTGTATTAATCCTTTATTATGCCTATTAATCCACACAGATATTTATTGATAATCCCAACAGTCATGGATCACCTGAGGAATAGACACCCCAAAGTTCAATTCTCGGTCCAGTACTGTTGTTAAATATAAACGAACATAGTCCACGCCAGCTCACCATAAAATACAACTTATTTGCAGACGATAGTAACTTTATGCCAGCAACTCAGACCTCCATTCCTTGATGAGAACTATGAACACTGAATTAACTAAAGTCGGGACCTGGGTAATACGAAAAACTGACCCTAAATCTTGAGAAAACCCACTACACGATCTTTCAAGAAGAAAAAACTTACCCAGACTTGGTACAGTCCTCAAACGCGAACAAAATACTAAATTCCTCGGAGTTATTGTTGATGAGAAACTTAACTGGAGAAACCACATACGCTTAAGGCCACAGTAAAATCAATAAACAGTGCGTATCATGTATCACACTCTGACAGTCACTCACTCTTACAGCAATGAAAAGAAATCTATCATGATGTTGTTTACCAACACCTGATACACTGTCACACACTATGGGGGCTTGCTCTTCAAAAATACAATCTCTGGTTACTGCACAAAAGAGAGTTGTACGCACAATCACTTGAAAAAAAACAGATCACACAAACGAAAAAATTTGCTATATTGAAATTTTTAAATTCGAAGATATTAACACTTACTGCTGTGCCTCTTTTTTCACAAATCTATCAATCACTTGCTTGACAATAATTACTTCCAGTTCCGGAATAATCAGAGATACAACTTAGGCACCCAGAGTTACTAAGACCACCCCCTCATGAGCCCTCTCAGTCCCAGACCTCCATAAAATATCATGGTGTGAAGGGTGGAATAACTTACCTCCACCCATCCAAGCAAAGACTACGCCTTCTTTAAATCATCTCTAAAAAATATCTATTGTCGAAGTATTAATATTTCTTGTAACACTTACTATATTTACAGTACCTGCTTTTATTGTACCAACAAATCCGTTTTATCGGAAATTATCATGTAAATAAAAAATAATTACCATTGCAATAAAACATAATTGCCAACTAGACATAATCCTGAAAGCTCTGTCCTCTTGTTCAACCTATTACTGCACAACCCAGGTTGTACGTTCCCCATTATACTTATGTTTTAAATTCCACTGTAATTTATATGTATATGTGATGTGTATGTGTGTGTATATATATATATATATATATATATATATATATATATATATATATATATATATATATATATATATATATATATATATATATATATATATATATATATATATGTATAGGTAGTATATATGTATGTATAAATAAATACAAAAAAATAAAAATAATAAATAATAAAATAAAAATATTGAAGGATAACTGTGTAACATTATGAGATGTACTTATTACCACCATGCTATTGTACTATTCCAGATGATATTAAATGTTACATAATACTTCCTTGAGATAAATGTATAGTATATATCAGGTGCCTACAGAGAGCTCAGGTTCTCAACTGGCTCAGCCATGTTAATATTGTTATTATTATCCACTCTGTATCTGTATTTTTTCTGGCTAAATAAACTGTTACACAATTCAACTTAACCTAACCAAACCAAAACAAATGTGACGTAAACTAACCTAACCAAACTTATCCTAAACAAAACCAAACCAAACTTAATCTATCATAACCTAATCAACCGTAATCTAACCCAACCAACCCTAATGTAACCAAACCAAACCTAACAAATGTAACTCCAACCCAACCCAACCAACCCATCAGAGGTTAGAGTTTAAAGTTTATTAATTAATCCTCAGGTGTCATAAACTATCGGTAGGTGGTTAATCTTCAGGTGATCCAATACTACCTGGCTGTTAGAGTCACCTGGGGTAATGTATAGAGTTATTCAGTACATATCTTCACGAAGATACAATAAACTGGAAATAAACTTACTGTATGAACCCCTCATTTATGTTTTTATTTTGGGGGTGGGGGGAGAGGAGGGTAAGGTGGGGAAGGGGAAGGGGTGGGGAGGTTGGTGAAGGGTGAGGAGAGAGGGTGGGGACAGGGGGCCGTAAGGGAGGGGAGGAAAGTGGGGAAGAGGATGAGAGGGGAGGTAAGTGAGGGAAGGGGTAGGGTAGGGGAGTTGGGGAGGGGAGGAAGGAGGAAAGGTGAAGTAGGGGTAAGTGTAGGGGTAGGGTGAGGGAGGTGGGGGTAGGGAGAGGGTATGGAGAGGGGTAGGGGTAGAGAGTGGGGTAGGTGAGGAGGGGGTAGGGGAGAGGAGAGGTTGAGTTTTTCACATAAAAGCCCTATAAATATTAGGATGTAATTCAGCATTGATATCAAATTTCTTTTCTTTTTTTTTGAGGGATGACTAAAGGAAAAAAGTGAACTTGTTGGAGGTATTGTTGAGCATCACTGTAATATATCTGAAAACCTGTGTGGGGGGTGGGGTGTGGGGTGGAGGGGGGTGGGGTGGGGGAGGGGGGTGGTGGGGGTGTGTGGGGTGTGTGTGTGGGGTGGGGGTGCTGTGTGTGTGTGTATGTCTTTCTTCCCTCTCCCAGGCTTCTCTTCATTTTCTCTCCTTTCCTCACCTTGTTAAATCTACTGTTCTCTCTCTCCTCTCTTCACTCTCCATCCCACCTGCAACTCACCACGTCCCTCTCCTTCCTGTCAACCAAACTCTCATCTCCCTACCATGTCATTGCCCTCACCTCATCTCACTTCCTCCTCACCTTCATCTTCCTCACTCTCCTCCCTCACCTTTCATCTTCCTCACTCTCTCCTCCCACTCATCTTCCTCACTCTCTCCTCACCTCACCTTCACCCGTCCCCCTGCCTTAATGTCTAGACCACGGGATGATACCAACCCACACTGCCCACCCACACAAACACCTCACGACCCACGTCCCATCACTGAGGGGAAAAGGGGAGGGTGAGGGGAGAAGGTAGGCACGGGGGGTAAGAAGTAAAGGGAAAGGGATTAGTGGTGAAGGATAGGTGAGGGGGGAATAAAAAGGAGGCAAGGGAAATGAGAGGGAGAGGGGAATGGAATGTAGGTGAGGTGAAGGGAGTGATGAAGTAAGGAGGAAGGGGGGTAGTAAGGAATGATAAGGGTGAGGGAAGGTAAGGGGAGAAGAGGAATGGTGATAGTGGTGATGGTGATAAGGGGGAGAGATGGTGAGGTAAGGGACAATAAGAGCATTACAGGAAGGGAGGTGAGATGAGGGGAGATGAGTAGGTGTGGAGGTGCAGAGATGGTGAGGGAGAGGAAGGATCAGGGGGAAGAGCAAGGGAGAGGAGTATAGGTGAGGATATGGGGGTGAAGAGAAAGGAATTATTACACATCCATCCTTCCTCCTCCCTCCCTGCTCCTTCCCCCTCACTCCCTCCTCCTCCATCCTCACCCACCCCTCACCACCCTCCCTCCCTCACCACTCACCCCTCCTCCTCCCTCCTCCTCACTCCCTCACCTCCCTCACTCCCTGGAGTGACTAAGGGCGTATATATGGTGTATGTATGTATGTATGACTGAAGCATATATACACACACATATGTATGGATGTATATATGTACATGTATACAGTATATATAATATCTACCACCTGATCAAACCTCTAAAGCAACATACGGAGAGGCAGATAGTGTTGGTGGAGGGAAGGGAGGGGAGGGGGAGGGGAGGAGGGGCACTCACATGATCAAAATATATCACCCCCAGGACGTATAGACCCCCTTCTCTTCCTGTAAACCCCGCCCCCACAACAACAAAAAAAAATTAATTCAAATAATAATAATAATAATAATAATAATAATAATAATAATAATAATAATAATAATAATAATAATAATAATAATAAAACAACAGAAGGCAATAAACAACAACAACAACATCATCTCTGTATAAAAGCAGTCAGTTATTCTCACGAGGACACGAAACTCAAAATAGGGTTATCCACTTCCTCCTATTGCTCCCTATTTCGGTAGAGAGAGAGAGAGAGAGAGAGAGAGAGAGAGAGAGAGAGAGAGAGAGAGAGAGAGAGAGAGAGAGAGAGCATCAATAGAATTAGGCCTCTACTTGTTCCCCGGTATGAACAATTGACAACTATATGACCTCAGTAGACCTATGGCTGATGGTTGAATAGGCCTAGAGGGGGGTTGGTGGGTGATGGCGGGGGAGGGGGGGAAGTTGATAGGGCGGCAAATCAAGTGAGAGAGAGGGAAGAGGAGGAGGATGGGGGTAGGGGGTTGGGGGAAAGTGAGGATGGGGGTAGGGGAAGAGTGAGGGGGATGAGGGGGTAAAGGTGAGGAGATCGTATTCAGTCTTCAATTGACTGAGTAGAGTGAGGAGTGAGGGGAAAGGGGAGGTGTGAAGGAGAGGAGGCTAGAGGAGAGGAAAGGAAAGGGAAAATGAAAGGAGGAGAGGAAAGGAGAGGAGAGTAGATTGAGTGGGCGTGAAAGAGAAAGTGAGAGAGTGCGATAAAAAAATGGGTGTACAGGGAGAGTGAAAGGGAAAGTGAATGAAAGTGAGAGGAATGAAGTGAGAGTGAAAGAGAGAGAAAGTGAGAGAAAGTCAACTACGATATTGTACATTTGTGAGACTGAACTCCATAATACAGCATGTATAGAGGCCGTAATTATATAGGTGAGATCAATCAAAGGTTGAGAAGAGAGAGAGAGAGAGAGAGAGAGAGAGAGAGAGAGAGAGAGAGAGAGAGAGAGAGAGAGAGAGAGAGAGAGTCAATGAAACAAAAAAGAAGTAGTATTATGATCTTGCTTCATTTAACTTCACTAACTTCATGAGGTCTCTGGCGTGCTGGTGGGTGGGCGGCTATGAATGTGGGGTGTGGGGTGTGTGTGTGTGGATGTGGCTGGGTTCACATGGAGGTGTGACTGGGTGGGTGATAGGAATATAGGTGTGGGGTGGGTGGGGTAGGAATGTGGGTGGATAGGAATATAGGCATGGCTGGGTGGTGGGTACGAATGTAAGTGTGGGTGCTAGCTGCAGCAATAGGGGTGTGGCTGGATGGATGGGTGTGGATGAGAGGATGAGGATGTGTGTGTAAGGGGGGGAAGGAAGGATGAAAGGAAGGAAGGAAGAGAGAGACGAAGGAAGGAAGGTAGGCAAGGGAAGGAAGGCAGATGGTGTTGACGCTCACCACAAGGGGCGTCAATCGATACACCAACATGGTCGGACTTAATGAACCTACGTGATGGAGTTTCGCCTTATGGCCATAGACGGATAAACTTATTTGTGTGTGTGTATACATGTGTGTGTATGTGTGTATGTGTATGTGTGTGTGTGTGTATGTGTGTGTGTATGTGCTGGCGGTTATTGCTGTGGTGGTGGTAGTAGTAGTAACACAACACCATAATGAAGGTGTCCGTCTGTCTGTCTGTCTGTCTGTCTGTCTGCCTGTCTGTCTGTCTGTTCGTTCTGTGTGTTCTCGTCCGTCTGTTCGTCTGTCTGTTCGTTCGTGTGTAGAAACAAACCATTCTCAGCGCGGCAGCCACCAGTACACACCCCGGCAACAGGTAAGCATCAGGCCTACTTTGTTAACACACTTCCACCTTTTAATTCCCATCCTCACTGGGCTGTTAGGAGTTGGCGGAGCTCGGCCAGATTTTCTTTTGTGTTCCCTCGTGTTTTTTTTTTGTGGTAGGTGAGGATTATGGCGTGGATGAGGTAGTTTGTGTGTGAGAGAGGGAAGGAGGAAGCGTTAGGTCATTAGTGGGATGGTTATTTGTGGTGTCTGGGGGAGGGTGTGTGTAGGGGAGGAGGGGTGTGTGGGGTGAGGGAGGGTGTGTGGGGGGGAGGGTGTGTGGGGGGGTGAGGGAGGGGTGTGTGGGGGAGGAGGGTGTGGGGGTGGGGAGGGAGGGTGTGTGGGGGTGAGGGAGGGTGTGTGGGGGGTGAGGGGAGGGTGTGTGAGGGGGGTGAGGGAGGGGTGTGTGGGGGGTGAGGGGAGGAGGGTGTAGGGGGGTGAGGGAGGGTGTGTGTGGGGGGGGTGAGGGGAGGGTGTGTGGGGGGGGTGAGGGGAGGGTGTGTAGGGGTGAGGGAGGGGTGTGTAGGGAGAGGGAGGGTGGGGAGGGAGGGTGTGTGTGGGGGTGGAGGGAGGGTGTGTGAGGGAGAGGGGAGGGTGTGTGTGAGGGGAGAGGGAGGGTGTGTGTGGGGGTGTGAGGGAGGGTGTGGTGGGGGTGAGGAGGGTGTGTGGGGGGGGTGAGGGAGGGGTGTGGGGGGGTGAGGGAGGGTGTGTGAGAGAGGGAGGGTGTGGGGGGTGAGGAGGGTGTGGGGTGGGGGGTGAGGGAGGTGTGTGTGAGGGAGAGGAGGGGGGTAGGGGAGGAGGGTGTGTGTGGGGGGGAGGGTGTAGGAGAGGGAGGGTGTGTGTGGTGGGGTGAGGGGAGGGGAGGGTGTGTGTAGGGGAGGAAGGGGTGTGTGGGGGGGGTGAGGGAGGTGTGTGGGGGGGGTGAGGGAGGGTGTGTGGGGGTGAGGGAGGGGTGTGGGGGGGTGAGGGAGGGTGTGGGGGTGAGGGAGGGGGTGGGGGGAAGAGAGGTGTGTGGGGGGGGGTGGGGAGGGAGGGTGTGTGTGTAGGGTGAGGGAGGTGTGTAGGGGGAGGGGAGGGTGTGTGGGGGGTGAGGGAGGGTGTGTGGGGAGAGGGAGGGTGTGGAGGAGGAGGGTGGGGAGGAAGGGTGTGTGTAGGGGGTGAGGAGGGAGGTGTGTGGGGTGGAGGGAGGTGTGTGTGGGGGTGAGGAGGGTGTGTGTGGGGGTGAGGGAGGTGTGTGTGGGGGTGAGGGAGGGTGTGTGTGGGGGGTGAGGAGGGGTGTGGGGGAGAGGGAGGGGTGTGGGGTGGGGGTGAGGGAGGGTGTGTGGGAGGGGTGAGGGAGGGTGTGTGGGGGTGAGGGAGGGGGTGTGTAGGGGAGGGAGGTGTGTGTGGGGGTGGGGAGGTGTGTGTAGGGGTGAGGGGAGGTGTGGGGGGTGGGGAGGGAGGGTGTGTGTGGGGGGTGAGGGAGGGTGTGTGGGGGAGGGAGGGTGTGTGGGGGGGAGGGAGGTGGGGTAGGGGTGAGGGAGGGTGTGTGTGGGGTGAGGGAGGGGTGTGTGTGGGGGGGTGAGGGAGGGTGTGTGGGGGGGAGGGAGGGGTGTGTGTGGGGGGTGAGGGAGGGTGTGGGGTGAGGAGGGTGTGTGGGGGTGAGGGAGGGTGTGTGTGGGGGAGGAGGGTGTGTGGGGGTGAGGGTGGAGGGTGTGGGGAGGAAGGGGGGTGAGGGAGGGTGTGGGGGTGAGGGAGGGTGTGTAGGGGGTGAGGAGGGTGTGTGTGGGGGGAGGGAGGTGTGTAGGGGGGTGAGGGGAGGGTGTGTGGGGGGTGAGGGAGGTGTGTGTGAGGGGTGGGAGAGGGTGTGTGGGGGTGAGGGGAGGGTGTGGGGGGGGTGAGGGAGGGAGGTGTGTGGGGGAGGAGGGGGTGGGGGTGAGGGAGGGTGTGTGGGGGTGAGGAGGGTGTGTGTGGGGTGAGGGAGGGTGTGGGGGTGAGGGGAGGGGTGTGGGGGGTGAGGGGAGGGTGTGTGTGGGGGGGGGTGGAGGGAGGGTGTGTGTAGGGGGAGGGAGGGTGTGGGGGTGAGGGAGGGTGTGTGGGGGGAGGGAGGGAGGGTGTGTAGGGGGGGTGAGGAGGGGGTGAGGAGGGTGTGTGTGTGGGGAGGAGGGTGTGGGGGTGAGGAGGTGTGTGTGGGGGGTGAGGGAGGGTGTGGGGGGTGAGGAGGGTGTGTGAGAGGAGGGTGTGTGTGGGGGGTGAGGAGGGTGTGGGGGGGTGAGGGAGGGGGGTGAGGAGGTGTGTGTGGGGGTGAGGGAGGGGGTGAGGGAGGGGGTGAGGGAGGGTGTAAGGGAGGGGTGGGGGTGAGGAGGAAGGAGATGTTAATCGGTTTACGGATCGTGTCTGGGTAATTTTTTTTATTGCACCCTACATCCTTGTGCAAGGCAGCCTTTATGTCTCATGAGTCGGAGGGCGAAGCCCGAAGAGTCAATGGTTTATGTCATCAAGTTGGCTGGAAGCTCCAACAACCTGTCCCTGAATACGAATTCGCAACTCGACCACCAGGTACCTACTGCCATAGGAACAGGGACCAAGGGGCTAGGAAGAGTGTCCAAACAATCTCCACCGGCCCGAATCGAACCCGTGACATCTCGCTTGAGAAGGCAAGAGCAATACTCTACTCACAGCACCCCTATTCCGAGCAATGGTTAGCCAGCAGTTGGCGAAATGTCCGGACTATTCCTGACACTGGGCCCACGCAGCCAGCTAACCTGTGTGTGTGGCTGTTGCCTTGGCGACAGCTCTACATCTTAAACATATGACGCCGAGACGACAACTACATGTGTGAGAGAGGAGAGATCACAATCACAATACAATAATAGGTAAAATAAAAGAGAGACAGTCTTCCTGGTTACACGGATGAGTCTTCATATCCCCAGCTGAGGGACATAGAAAACGGATCCATCATCTTTATCGGGTGTTCGCTGACCCTACACACAAAGAGGAAGAGAAACAAGAAGAATGGGAAGAGGAGGAAGAAAACAAGAAGGAAAAAGAAAAAGAAGAAACATACAAGACAATCACTACAAACACAACAAAAGACCTACACACAAAAACCAATATACTTACTCACAAACAAACCACAAACACAAACACAAACAAACCACACACTACAACACTACACCCATAAAACACACCCAAACACACTACACTTTACAAACACACCCAAACAAACACCCAAAACACACACTACACCCTACAAACACACCCAACAAACACACTACACCCAAATAAAACACAATACACCAAAACAAACACTACACCCAAATAAACACACCCAAACACACTACACCCAACAAACACACCCAAAAAAACATACTACACCTAAATAAACACACCCAAATAAAACACACTACACTAAACAAAATACACCCAACAAACACACTACCCAAAAAAAACACACTCCAACAAAAATACACACTACACCCAACAAACACAACCCAACAAACACACTACACCCAAACAAACACACCCAACAAACACACACTACAACCCAAACAAAACACACCCAAACAAACACACTACACCCAAACAAAACACACCCAACAAAACACACTACACCCAAAAAAAACAACACTACACCAAATAAAATACATCACAAATAAACAAAATTACACCCAAACAAACACACCCAACAAACACACTATACACAAACAAACACACCAACAAACACACTACACTCAACAAACACACCAACAAACACACTACACCCAACAAAACACACACCAACAAACACACTACACTCAAACAAACACACTAACAAACAACATCAAACAAACACACCCAAAAAACACACTACACCCACAGAATCATCCGGTTGTGTATACAATTAAGATTCCATTATTATACAGAAATTCTAATCACTCTAATGTAATTACATGCCCACCCCCACACCCCCGAAAAAACAATTAATGCTGATAACAGAAGCCAAACGTAATTACCATTCTGATAATTACCATTACAGAGAGATAAGCGATGATTACTGCAATTTGTCTAATAACAACGACTTACATTACAAGCATCATGCAAGTAGATAGGAGTAGAGAGAGAGAGAGAGAGAGAGAGAGAGAGAGAGAGAGAGAGAGAGAGAGAGAGAGAGAGATAGAAATCGTGTCCATGGCATACATATAAGTTCCTCCTCATACGCTGATATATCCCCAACACACACACACACACACACACACACACACAACACACACACACACACACACACACACACACACACACACACACAAACCTCCCTGACCATCCCAGCAGCAGACCCACGTGTTGACTCACCATTGCTGGTGCAGAGACCCGGCCCACCGTGACATCAAAATACATACTAGTGCCGCTCATCACATCTGTAGCTGTGGTGAGGATGGTGTTAGCTGTGGTGATGAGGATGTGTTACGGTGGTGGTGGTGGTGGTGATGAGGATGGTGGTGATGGGATGTGGTGGTGTGTGGTGGTGGGGTGATAGGATGTGGTGTTAGCGTGGTGGTGGTGGTGGTGGTGATGAGGATGGTGTTAGCTGTTAACCAAGAATTATTTAAACGTGTAGGGTGAAGAGGCATTAGCTGTGAGGGCATTAGCTGTGAGGTTGTTAGCTGGTGAGGACCTTAAATAATTACTGATTGTATGATATTAGCTTTTCGTCGCTTCCTGCAGCTGTGGTGAAATTGGCTTTGGAATAAATTAGCTGGGGGTAGAATTAGCTGTCAGTCGTCAATCAGGCACGCCAGTTTCTGTAGCTGGAGTAGTTAGCCTGTATGTAGATGTTTTGAATTGTTGGTGGTGTGTGTGTGTGTGTAAACCAAACATGTAGTTAAGTTTGTAAGGGTTAGTTAGGTGAAGCAATGTAGAATAGGTTGTTTAACAGGTCAAGAATAGGTTAGATTAGGTCAGAATACATTAGGTTAGGTTAGGTTGGCCAAGAATAGGTTAAGTTTAGTCAGGTCAAGAATAGGTTAGATTAGGTCAGGAATACATTTGGTTAGGTTAGGTTGGGTCAAGAATAGGTTAAGTTTAGTCAGTAAGAATAGGTTAGATTAGGTCAGGAATACATTAGGTTAGGTTAGGTTGGGTCAAGAATAGGTTAAGTTTAGTCAGGTCAAGAATAGGTTAGATTAGGTCAGACAAGTCTTATATACATCATTATATTATATTATATTATTTACAGATTTAGAGACGAGAGACGCACCACTAGAGCAGCACTCCCTGACACACACTACCCCTGGGGAGGAGGGAGGTCCGTCAGGCAGTCCGTCCCAGCCAAGAGAGAAGAAAAAAAATAGTATATATATATATTTCTTCGCCATTGAATTAGACTGTGTGTGTGAGAGAGTTCTTAAAGATTTGTCCCAGGGGTAGAAAGTCCTTCCCTGGCTGGCGAGCGTTTCAACCAAGTCGTCGACCCTCGGTGTTATTAAAGAGCTTTAAAATCCACCCACCCACCCTCTCACTCACCCACCAGCCAGCCAGCTCACTCACCCACCCACCCGCCCGCCCGCCCAGCCACTACACCCGCCCGCCTAGTCCAGCTCCACCACCATTCCGATGTTACCTTTAAACGAGACCCACGACACGTACTCATCCACCCCCTCATCCACCCCCCATCTATCTACGTAACCATCCATAATTCATTGCTCACACTCTCCTCCTCCTCCTCTCTCTCTCCTCACCATCACCTCCCTATTCCCCTCCTTCCTCCCTCACTCACACACATATCCCTCTTCTACCTACCGACCCCAACACACCACCACACAAACCCTTCCATACCAGCTCACCGTCCACCCCTCACCCCTTTAACTCTCACTTAACACTTCCTCCCACATCCCCTCTTCCCATTCTTCACCCCCTCATACCCCTCAACAGTCAGTATTAAATCAAAGGTAGAGAGCGACAAAGGCAGAGGGCCAGGGGGGCTAAGTGGCGCTGAAAGCTAGGTCCCCAGATACGCCCGCGGAGGCACGCGGGGGCCGAGTCAACTACTCGCAAATCTCACCAAAATTGGATTATTGTTTAAGACGTTAGCTACCAGGAGGAGGAGGAGGAGGAGGTGGTGGTGGTGGTGGGAAGAGGAAGGGGAGGTGGTGGTGGAAGGGGAGGTGGTGGTGGAAAGGGGTGGTGGAAGAGGGAAGGGGAGGTGATGGTGGAAGGGGGAGGTGGTGGTGAAAGGGGAGGTGGTGGGGTGAAAGGGGAGGTGGTGGTGGTGGAAGGGGAGGTGGTGGTGGTGGAAGGGGGAGGGTGAAGGGGAAGGGGAGGTGGAGAAGGTGGTGGAAGAGGAAGGGGAAGGGGAGGAGGAAGAGGTGGAAGAGGAAGGGGAGGATGGAGAAGTGGTGGTGGAAGAGGAAGGAAGGGGAAAGAAGAGGAGGAGGTAGTGGAAGAGGAAGAAGAAAAGAGAGGGGGAGGAGGAGGGTAAAGAGTTAAAGAGAGAGGGAAAAGAGAGGTTAGGAGGAAAGAAATTGTGTATAGCAAATCTTACTAAAATATTATTGTCTGAGACGTTAGCTACCAGGGGAGGAGGAGGAGGAGGAAGAGGAGGAGGAGGAAGAGGAGGAGGAGGAGGAGGAGGAGGAGGAAGAGGAGGAGGAGGAGGAGGAGGAGGAGGAGGAGGAGGAGGAGAAAGAATACCAGGAGAAGAAAGAGGAGAAAAGGGAAGAAGAAAAGAGGAAGAAGAGAAGAAAAAGGGAAGAGGAGGAGGAATAAAAGGAAGAGAAGAAGGAGGAGAGGGGGAAGAACAAGAGAAGAAGAAGAAGAAGAAAGGAAGCGTAGAGAGTGTGAGAAGACAGATACGTAGGTTAGCAACTCACCCAAGATATAGAGTCGTTTTAAGACGTTAGCTAATAGGGAGGGAGGAGGGAAGAAGAGGAGGCGGAGGAGGAAGAGGAGGCGGAGGAGGAAGAGAGTTAAACGAAGAAGAAGAAGAAGAAGATAGAGGAACAGAAAGTAAATGGTGGAAATAGAGGACAAAGAGAAAGACGAGAGAGAGAGAGAGAGAGAGAGAGAGAGAGAGAGAGAGAGAGAGAGAGAGTAAACAAAAGATAGAGATAGATAGATAGATTTGGGTCCAAGTTTGCATTCATCTTTGATCTGTCCAAGGGTTCCGTTCAAGGGTCTGTTCAAGGGTTCGTCTTCAAGGGTTCGGGTTCAAGGGTCTGGGTTCAGGTTCGGGTTCAAGGGTTCAGTTCAAGGGTCGGGCTTAAGGTTCTGGGCTTATGGTTCAAGGGTTCGGGTTCAAGGGTTCGGGTTTAAGGGGTTCATTTTCCAATTATGAAGTCATACGTTACGTCATAGTCACGCTGAAAATAATTTAACTGTACGATCTTTTCAGCTAATTAATTGATTCCCTAACTTGTAGTCACACACACACACACAGAAACACACACACACACACACACAGACAGACACACACAGACAACAGACAGACACACACACACAGACACACACACACACACACAGACAGACACACAGACAGACAGACAGACAGACACACAGACAGACAGACAGACAGACAGACAGAGACAGACAGACACACACACACACACACACACACACATTAGAGATGATGCATTATGGGTATCGTCAACAATATCATCAGAAATTTGGCACAAAATAAGCGTGAAATTCCCGAGTTACGAATATAAAACTATATATAATATAACGTACAATATATTTACAACAATTAATGCTGTCATCTGTTTGTCATTGGCTACTATTCGAAACGTCACTGTACCTTATTCTGATTGGTGATCACGTGAAGATTAGCACCCTAGTTGATTTCACTAATGATTCAATAAACTTGCGATACACCGAGTGGAGGAGGGGTAAGTTGGGTTAGGGTCACATTAATGTTTGGTTAGGTTAGGTTAGGTTAGGTTAGATTAGCGTTTGGTTAGGTTAGGTTAGGTTAGGTTAGGTCAGGTTAGGTTAGGTTAGGATGGCTAAACTTAAGATGAGATAAACTCGGGTTCTTAATCTACACGTGACCCCAACTAACCCGATGACGTCATCGATATAATCAACACTGATTGGCCCGGTACTGTCTCATCACTGGCGCTGAGAGACCGGTACTGTCTCATCAGCGCTGAGAGACCGGTACTGTCTCATCACCTGGCGCTGAGAGACCGGTGCTGTCTCATCGACGCTGAGAGACCGGTGCTGTCTCATCACCCGGCGCTAGAGACCGGTACTGTCTCATCACCTGGCGCTGAGAGACCGGTACTGTCTCATCACCTGGCGCTGAGAGACAATGCACGAGAATTCTCCCTTATGTCTCTCACTTATCCTAGAGACTTAACTCAGTTCTATTTCTCTAATAACTAGAAAATAGAGAACAGGTCACCATCGAAACCACTGTATTAGAGAACGAATGAGTATCTATAGTTAGGGTAGAGTCTCAGTGCAATTTTGAAACCATTTTACTCAACCTTATAAACCAGACAGTAAACAGAACCACACGTGAATTATGTACACCCGGAAATAACAGGTAGAGTCTCAGCGCAAACTAAAACACCATTTTGGCTGGTAGAGTGAGTCATTGGTTTAAATGAGTCACCATTTCCGGTCACAGTTGAGGTTAATATTGCGGTCGAAATGGTTTCTAGTTGATGCTGAGACTTACCACACCTAGATACGTTTTCTACTTCATCTTTAAACTGTAGAAAACTGCACTGAGTCTCTACCTTAATCAGATCTGTTCTCTAATTGCCAGTGAAGATTGATGAACAAACAAAAGAATATAATTATTGTCAAAAACCCCAATTCTAAGACAGTAGTGTGTTCAAAATGGCTGCAAAAATAAACAAAGACTCGACTGGAAGGTGGTGGCACAGGAGGTGTGTGTGTGTGTGTGTCTGTGTGTGTGTGTGTGTGTGTGTGTGTGTGTGTGTGTGTGTGTGTGTGTGTGTGCGGGTCGGCGCCACCAATCCATCCTACTAGATCACTAGGTGTAGGTGGGCGAGGTTCCATAATGCTGCCGCTGCACATTATGTAAATTAAATATATAACAGCACAGATATAGAAGGATCAGATGGGCTAGTAGTGGTGGTAGTGGTGGTGATGGTAGTAGTGGTGATGGTAGGTGGTGGTGATGGTAGTGGTGGTGATGGTAGTAGTGGTGGTGGTAGTGGTGGTAGGAGTGAGATGGTGGTGGTGGTGGTGGTGGTGGTGGTTGTGGTGGTGGTGGATGATTGGTGGTGGTGGTGGTGATGGTGTGTGGTGGTGGTTGTGGTAGTGGTGGTGTGGTGGTGGTGGTGTGATGGTGGTGGTGGTAGGGTGGTGATGGTGATGGTTGTGGTGGTGGGTGGTGGTGGTGGTGGTTGTGGTGGTGGTGGTGATGGTTGTAGTGGTGGTGGTGGTGGTGGTTGTGGTGGTAGTGGTGGTGATGGTGGTGGTGGTGGTGATGGTGGTGGTAGTGGTGGTGATGGTGTGTAGTGGTGGTGCATGGTGTTGTGGTGTAGTGGTGGTGGTTGTGGTGATGGTTGTGGGTGGTGGTGGTTGTTGTGGTGGTTGTGTTGTGTGTGGTGGTGGTGGTGGTGGTAGTGGTGTGGTGGTGGTGGTGGTAGTGGTGGTGGTGGTGGTGGTGGTTGTGGTAGTGAT
>NW_024716968.1:5000-25000 GCF_018991925.1 Homarus americanus | reverse complement strand
TACAAGCACCAGTAGAGGTCGAGGCTAGTTCTACAAGCATCAGTAGAGGTCGAGCCTAGTTCTACAAGCACCAGTAGAGATCAAGCCTAGTTCTACAAGCACCAGTAGAGGTCGAGGCTAGTTCTACAAGCACCAGTAGAGATCGAGCCTAGTTCTACAAGCACCAGTAGAGGTCGAGGCTAGTTCTACAAGCATCAGTAGAGGTCGAGGCTAGTTCTACAAGCACCAGTAGAGGTGGAGGCTAGTTCTACAAGCACCAGTAGAGGTCAAGCCTAGTTCTACAAGCACCAGTATAGGTCGAGCCTAGTTCTACAAGCATCAGTAGAGGTCGAGGCTAGTTCTACAAGCACCAGTAGAGATCAAGCCTAGTTCTAGCACCAGTAGAGTCGAGCCTAGTTCTACAAGCATCAGTAGAGGTCGAGGCTAGTTCTACAAGCACCAGTAGAGGTCAAGGCTAGTTCTACAAGCATCAGTAGAGGTCGAGGCTAGTTCTACAAGCACCAGTAGAGGTCGAGGCTAGTTCTACAAGCACCAGTAGAGGTCGAGGCTAGTTCTACAAGCACCAGTAGAGGTCGAGGCTAGTTCTACAAGCACCAGTAGAGATCAAGCCTAGTTCTACAAGCACCAGTAGAGGTCGAGCCTAGTTCTACAAGCACCAGTAGAGGTCGAGGCTAGTTCTACAAGCACAAGTAGAGGTCAAGGCAAGTTCTACAAGCATCAGTAGAGGTCGAGCCTAGTTCTACAAGCACCAGTAGAGGTCGAGGCTAGTTCTACAAGCACCAGCAGAGGTCAAGGCTAGTTCTACAAGCACCAGTAGAGGTCAAGGCTAGTTCTACAAGCACCAGTAGAGGTCAAGGCTAGTTCTACAAGCACCAGTAGAGGTCGAGGCTAGTTCTACAAGCACCAGTAGAGGTCGAGGCTAGTTCTACAAGCACCAGTAGAGGTCGAGGCTAGTTCTACAAGCACCAGTAGAGGTCGAGGCTAGTTCTACAAGTACAGAGGTCAAGAAGCCCCAACAGGACCACAAGACTATGCTAAGCCCCCACAAGCACTTAGCTGTAGAGGATAGCTGCATTACCTCCTCTCTACAGGTACCCTTAACCTAAAGCTATAAGCCTATGACCCTCCATTTAACGGACTTCCATCTAACGAATAAAGTCCGTTATATGGAGGTTTCATGTCTAACGAACCTCGATTTACCGGACTATCCCCTCTCGTATATTCCGTTATATGGAGGTTTCATGTCTAACAAACCTCGATTTACCGGACTATCCCCTCTCGTATAGCCTTATTGACCCATTTACTTTAGGAGGAGCCATTCACTTCTGCCCCCCCCGTTAGTATTAGTTTGTGGGGGCGAGGGTGCCAGATGGGGTGGTGGGGGGGTTCTGCCAGGTGGAGGTGGTGGGGGGGAGGGGAGAGAGGGGGGCCAGGTGGTCATAAGCTCACCAACTTCCAACATCAAGACCAACTTGTGTCGAGACCTGGAATGTATTGATCAAGCCTCGCCTCTACTACTACTACTACAACAACTACTACTTTTTATATTTTTATGGCCTCCAACCTCCCCTCATAGCCGATGATCTCGTCCCCTGAGGCAAAGAAATGCAGACCTAAGTAGAGGGAAGGACAGGCGACATCTCAACCAGGCTGTAACGTAACTTCTGGGCTGCTGCTTCTGTTCAGATAACACCTCGGCCAGTCTGGCGTAGAAGCGTCTTGCACTTGGTCCCATCCTGCCAGATGTTGTGACCAGAGGAGTGAAGCTGCCTTGATTCACGTTCTGAATTCTCTTGGCGTACGTCCTGTTGTTATCGTTCTCGTTCCTCCTGTGTGCAGCCTCGAGAGACAGGTCACGGACGGGGTTCGTTGGATGTATTGAAAGTCCTGTGACAGAGATTCTTACCGTCCAATGGAAGAAGGGTCGGCTCCACCGTGACGTCATGACAGATTTCCTTCAGCATACTGGCTGTCAGATCCCTTACTTGGGCATGCTTCATGCATGTGAAGCCACCCTTCTTTCACACCATGGCGTGGTCGATGTAGGATGAGCCACACACGCATTGAGCGGGCTTGCCTTCCACTGGCCAACCATACCTTAGTTAGAGCAACAGCGTCTGTAAATTCTGTTTGACTTGTTAGAGGGACATGAGAGCAGTGAAGAGTCGACAGACCTGGACGAGGAATTCGAGAGTGAATAAGACGTTGTGTTTCGCTTCTTAGAGGAATCTGAATGAGCAGGACGATGGAAGGCAATGAATCATGTTGGACAAAGATGAGGAGGACAACAGTCGATCATGGTGCTGTACAATAAATGTGTTAAATATTGTCATCATAATTATTGTAATTGTTTAACATAATAAAACTTTTTTCTACTTCAAATATTATAATCATTACCTTTCTTTGACCAATTTCTGGATGCTGATTACGAGTATGACAAAGCGTTTGGTCATCACGTCAGGACTTTTGGTATCGTCCACCCCTACAGAGGCAGGTTGACACACACGGTCCAAAATTTGACTCAATACTTAAAAGATTCTTATGAGATTACAGAGAATTTCACTTTCTATTTACTTTAAAATAAAACAAACAGCAATATTTAACAATGATCTTCAGAAATGAGTTGTTTTGTTGTTTTCTTTGAATTATCACCTGGTTTATTTCTTCTTAACATCCAGAACACACACACACACACACACACACACACACACACACACACACACACACACACACGCACACGCACACACACACAAACGTCTTCACACATACACCACTACTACTACTACTACTTCTACTGTTACTACTGTTCCTCCTCCTCCTGTTACTACTCCTCCTCCTCCTCCTACTACTACTACTACTACTACTACTACTACTACTACTACTACTACTATTACTACTACTACTACTACTACTATTACTACTACTACTCCTCCTCCTCCTCCTCCTCCTCCTCCTCCTCCTCCTACTAGTACTACTCCTGCTAGGTGCTGTTCCTACCAGGGTCTTCTTAACCCATTTATTTATTTATAACAACAAATCTACCTATTTCACCTCTTCTTTTTTTTCTTAACGTATCGAGAGAAAAAAATATTGAATCCCCATCTGAGACATTTATTAAAAAACTCGACACATAGTTTTGAGAAGAGACGTAAATAAAATAATTATTTTCATAATTTTACTTTAGTCCCCCGGCCATAGCTGCTTGGTGATTGGTCGACAGGACACCGATAAGTTTGGGTGAGCATCGTACCTCCGGAAAGTGTACCCTGGGGTTATCTAATCTAGGTACGGTAAGGTGTTATAATATAGAAATAAAATAATAGTTTGTGGTATCAACGTTCTTCTGTGTGTGTGTGTGTGTGTGTGTGTGTGTGTGTGTGTGTGTGTGCTTTACTGTGTTTATGTCTGACGTCAATAATAAACCTGCTGAGGTATAATAACAACATTAACTATACACACACCTGTACTGTCACACCTGGCACGTGACCACAGGTGAGTGAGGCCCGTGTACGCGTGGGTTCTTCTCAACAAGATTATGGATCCGAAGTTCCACAAAAGGTTAATAAATTGTCCTCATTAATGAAGATATAACAACACACCTTAACTGTCTGTCTTAAGGTTAACAACAATATCAAATTACCCTGAGAGTCTGCCACCTTAACTAGACAGGTTCAGTTAGCACAAGTTAAGGGTGATGTGGAAGGGGGAGGGGAGGTGAAGGGTCCTTAGGGTTGCTGCTTCCCCCCTTCTACCTCCCTCCCTCTCCCTTAGTCCACCCAACTGTGAATGGGGACCTAACTTTGCAATTGGGAAGTGGGAGCGATCGACTGCAGTACCGGCCCACACTGCCCCTATACCCCCCCCCCCTGTGTTCAGTGCTCAGTCTACATAATCTTCAAGGATCCATTTTCATATGTTTTCGTTTGTCTTCTCACAGCAAACAAAGGTAATGTACAGGATCTATGTGACTTCAAACCCTGGACGATGGAGAAGGTCATTTAACACAACAATAATCATCAGATGAAAAACCTATAGCTCAACAAGTGATGGTAATAACAGCATTGACACCGACCCACACTGACCACCACTACCTGTAGATGGGGGTGAAGTGGGGGTGAGGTGGGGGTGAGGTGGAGGTGTGGAGTGGGGGTGTGAGGTAGGGGTGGGGCAGGGGAGGTGAGGTGGGAGGGGGTGGGGGGGGTGAGGTGGAGGGGGTGAGGTGAGGTGGAGGTGAGGTGAGGTGGGGGAAGAGGTAGGGGTGAGGTGGGGGTGAGGGGGGTGAGGTGAGGTGGGGGGAGGTGAGGTAGGGGTGAGGTGGGGGTGAGGTGGGGTGTGACAATAGGAAGATAAAAAATAAAAGAAGAAAAAGTTATGTACTTGGTCTCATATATCGCCCATACAACAACCAACGTGACGGTCTAACTCACTAAGCTCCTCACAATAAAATAAACCTGTACTGAGATACATATACGAACACGGCAACAAAATTTGAACTTAATATAGCAATGAAAACAATTATGGTAATAGATGACAAATTCACATGAACTCTCTGATTTTTGCCATGAGAGAGAGAGAGAGAGTGAGTGTGTGTGTGTGTGTGTGTGTGTGTGTGAGAAACATTCACCAGGTTCCCTCAGGCATCACATTGTCTTCCCTCCCACTACAGTACTTCATTGTAGCATTATATTTTAAGTGGCTCAACATCATTATTTTTCTTACCTGAGTACAGTACAGGTATTATGATGATATATTAAATGACGATGATAATGAATGTGTCTTCTCTCTCCTCTCATCATCAATAATGTTTAGTAAATGTCACAATATATAGACAGATAAAGATAGATACATAATGAGTGTTGTAAAGTGTAATAAGAAGCACACAGTTTACATTGTGACTAAATCTACTGACATTATAGATCAATATTTTCAAAAATAAATCATCAGGCAACAGACAATATAACTGATATGAAAACACCTGGATTTTTTTTTGGGGGGGGTGGGAGGGGGGGTATATAACATAAGTCATGCACTGAGGCTCACTCGGAGGACTGAGTTACCGCTCAAGCGAGACCCGCACTGAATAATTTTTCTATTTAAGTGGGACGGGGTGAGTATAAACATAAGTCATGCACTGAGGCTCACTCGGAGGACTGAGTTACCGCTCAAGCGAGACCCGCACTGAATAATTTTTCTATTTAAGATCGATCAGATGACGCCCTGCCAGCATACGCCATCCATACATTATACCGGAGGAAACATGAAGGGATCCAGACTCATCTTGGTGGGGTTCGACTCTGTATGAGATGAGGCGCTTCAGAACCTTTCCATTTTTATCAGATTGGATCTCCCCCCCACCCCCCTCCCCTCCCCCTCTCCCCAAGGCTGAGGAGGATTGGGATCAGAGAGTCAAGGCTTTACGAACGATCTCGCTCGGGGGATTCATCGATACATTCATCCTTACTTATACAACCACCCAGGAGGTTTTAATGAAAGGACTCACTTAAAACACTGAGATAATTACCACGTACATGAGCGACATTGTATACACCGCGCTATAGATGACTGTATCCTAGGTGGTGGGTGACATAACATATGCAAGATATAAGGTATAGGATCAGATTGTATACCGACTCGTGGGTAGAGAGGATCAGATCTCACAGGCAACAGTCAAAACACTACTCGAGACCCCGGGAAAAATATTTGTCCGTTTGTGAATAACTTGTACTTATTGTTTTTCTCTGTTGTTATTTTCTGTACACATGTTTTGTTATGCAGCTGACGTATGTAGTTGTTGTTTTGTCTCGAGATGGTCGTGGTTTGGATGGTAAGGTTGTTGAAGCCGTGGGAGTGGTGGTAGTTGTGGTGGTAGTGATAGTGGTTGTGGTGGTAATGATGGTAGTGATAGTGTTAGTCGTAGTATTGATGGTGGCAGTACTGAGTGTGGTAGTAGTGGTGGTGGCAGTAGGGATGGTAATAGTGGCAATGATGGTAGTGGTAGAGGTGGTGGTAGTAGTTGTGGTGGCAGTAGTGATAGAGGTAGTGGTAGTGATAGTAGTAGTGGTAGTAATGATAGTAGTAGTGGTAATGATGGTAGTGGTATAAGTGGTGGTAGTAGTGGTAGAAGAGAAGTACTGTAGAATTAGTAGTAGTAGTTACGACAGGCACATACACACACACACACACACACACACACACACACACGAAGCGAAACCAATGACCCCCTTCCTTCCGTCTTAAGTAACATTGATAGTACGATGGTTAAGAAAAATATATATAATAATAATGAGGAGGAAGAGGAGATGATGATGATGAGGGGGAGGAGGAGGAGGAGGAGAATACGAAGGCCATGATAGTGATGATGTGTGTGTGTGTGTGTGTGTGTGTGTGTGTGTGTGTGTGTGTGTGTGTGTGTGTGTGTGTGTGTGTGTGTGTGTGTTGCTCTCTGGCTCCTGCAACATGAGGGACGAGACTTTGCAAGATTGAAAATGTTGCAGATGAAGCTATGGGTTGATGGTCAGGTTGAGCTATGATGCAACTGTGGTTGTTTTTGTTTGTGTGTTTGTTTGTTTGTGTTACTTATTAAGCAACTATTAAGTATTTTGATGTTGCTTTATTGTGTTATTATTATTTATTATTATTATTATTATTATTATTATTATTATTATGTTATTATTATTATTATTATCATTATCCATCTTTTTCATTTTGTTTCATTTTCTTTTCATATTTCTCTCTCTTCTTCCTTCCCTTCATTCGTTTGTCATCTCTTCTTTTCTTTCTCTTCCCTTTCCTCTCTGTTTTCTTCCTATGCTTTATTGGTTTTATCGTTTATTCCCAATTTTCTCTCTCTCACTCACTCACTCAATCACTTACTTTCTTTCTTTCTTTATTCCTTTTCCTTCTTCCCACTACGTCAATTTTGTCTTCATTCCCCTTTCTTTAACGTCTTTTTTATCTTCTTTCTTCATTTTATTTTCAATTTTTACCTTATATCTCCGATCCCTCTCTCTTTCTCCTTCCTTCTTCCCTTCCTCATCCTCTTCTCTCCCCCCTCCACATCTTCCACCATCCTCCTCCTCCTTCCTCTTCCTTACCTCACCCTCTCCCTCACATACCATCTACCTTCATTTACCTCCACCTCTTCCCCCTTCTCACCCGCCTCCTTCCCCTCTCTCTTCCTCCTCCCCTCCTCTTCCTCCCTCACATATCATCTGCTTTCTATCCTCTTCTCCCCCCTTTATCTCACGCTCTTCCTTTTCCTCTCCTTTCTCCCTCTCTTCCTTTCCTCTCTCACCCTCCTCCACCTCCCCTTTCTCCTCTCCTACCTTTCCCTCCACCTCACCCTCACTTCCCTCACACACCATCATCTACCCTTCCTCCACCCACCCCTACCCTCCTCCTCACCCTACTTCCTCCCACACATCATCTACCCACAACCCCCACCCCCCTTCCCCCTTCCCCCCTCACCGTCTTATAAACTTAATCTCTATAAGCTCAAGTTTAAGAAAGATACACTATAAAAACCCCCTCTGGCGGGAAAATCTGAAAACTTAACTCTTTCTTACGCTGACCAAATGTGATGCACACCTCACACACACGGGGGATGAGAGGGGGGATGAAGGAAAATAGGAAGATGAGAGGAAAATGGGAAGAAAAATAGGAAAATAGGAGGAAAATGGGAAAATGAGAGGAATAGGAAAATGAGGTTAAATGGGGAGGTTGAGAGAGAAAATGAAAGGAAAATAGGAAAATGAGAGGAGAAAACAGAGAAGAATTGGGAAAATGAGAGGAGAAAGTAAGGAGAAAATGAGAGGAATAGGAAATGAGAAGAAACTAAAAAAAATAGGATGAAAAATAGGAAATATGAAGAGAGGAAAATAGGAAATGAGAAGGAAAATAGGATAATGAAAAGGAAAATAGGAAATAGGGGAAATACTGGAAGGGAAAAATAGTAAAAATTACGAAAATGAGGAAATATGGAATACAGTACGAGGAAAATTGAAAATGTAAGAAGAAAAGAAAAAGATAAATGGGGAAAAATAAGAGGGGAAAATAGGAAAGCGTGAAGGGACAGTAGAAAAAAAATAGAAAGAATAAATAGTGAACCAGCGAGACTTAGGACAGAAGGCGAGCACTGTCTCACTCACCCACCGCAGACCTCAAGAAGAATGATAAAATGAAGCTAGTCGAGTCTCAGGCGCCTTCTGACGCCATCTTCTTTTTTAATCACCTATTAGGGAAGGGGTATTTACCTGACGTAGGTAAGTTAGAGATTCAGGTCTAAGTTAGATGATCCTTCTCCTGTAGGTGGTACTGGGGGTGGGGTGAGGGTGGGGTGAGGCGTGGGGTGAAGGGGGAGGTGGGGTGGTGGGGTTGGAGGAGGGTGGAGGGTCATCTGTACTCAGTGTTGTGTCGACCTCTATATCCCACCTTCAGCACCCCCCCTACACAACCTTCCACCCCTACACAACCCCCACCCCTACATAAAATCCCTCAACCCACCATACAACCCCTCAATCCACCTCCACCCCCACAACAACCCCATTCCACTACACTTCCACCTTCCCACACCACTAGACCACACCTCAATTCCCCACACCACACCTTTACCCTCCCACCTCACCTCCCTCCCACACCACCCCACTCCTCCCACACCCCCCCACACCACCACACCCCCCCTCCACCTCATTCCGCCACACCTCCGCCCCAGAAGAGGAAGGACGGAGGTGCCATAAGCGTCGCCCTCCTTAAGGATGATCCAAGGAACTAGAAATTGTTGACTGAATATAAGCAATGGCGCCATTAAACCCCGCCCACCTTCATAAATCTTGGGAGGCCAGCGTCTGCTTCTACCTCCATCCTCTTCCCTCCTCCTCTACCCTCTTCCTTCCTCATCTCCGCCTTCTTTTCCCTCTCTTTATTCCCCCTCCTCCTCCTCCCTCCCTCCTCCTTACTCTCTCTCCATCTCCTTCCTTATCTACTCCTTCATTACCTTTTCGCCATCCCCCCATATCTCCTTCTCCTTAAACTCCTTCTTCACCCTCTCCCCTCCCTCCTCCCCTCCCCCCCTCCTCCTCCCCCTCCCCCCCCATCATCTCCTCCTCTTCATCTTCTCTTTCGTCCTCACTTAATTTCCCTACGCTTTCTCTTTTTTCTTTTTCTTTTTCCACTTCTTTCTTCACTCCCTCTTTTTTTCTTCCTCCTCCTCCTCCTCCTCCTTCTGCTTTCATCTTTTCCTCCTCTTCTTTTCACCCTTTCCCTTTTCTCCTGCCATCGTAATTCTCTCGTTTCCTCCGATTTTTCTTTTTACTCTTATTTCTCCTTTCCCTCCTACCCTCCATCCCCTCTTCTCTCCATCTTCTTTCCACATCTCTCCTCCTCTTCCCCATTACATTTTCTCTTCTTCCCATGTTCCTCTCCTTCTCTCCCTCTTCCCCCCCATTCCTCTTTCATCCTCCTCCCCTCCTCATTATTTCCAACTTCTTTAACTCTTCCTCCATCCATCTCCCTCCCTCTTCCTCCTCCAACCTCCCTTCCCACCAATCTTCCTCCACCTTTTCTCCTCCCTCCTTTCACCAATCTTCCTCCTCCCTCTTTTCCCATCCTTCCCTCCTCCTCCAACCTCCTCCCATCTCCTCCACCCACCAATCCTCCTCCTTCTCCCCTCTTCCTCCTCCCAATTCTCCTCCATCTAATCCCACCAATCTTCCTCCTCTCAAGTCTATTACTCCATCTTAAGACGTAGATGGAGGAGGAAGAAGGAGGAGGAAGGGAGGAGGAAGGAGGAAGGGGAGGGAGGAGGAGGAGGAGGGCAGCACCGGAAATAGGAAGGCCTTATTTCTTCAACAGGAATGCCATTATGGACCTAGTTTAAGATTTGGTGGGTCCAGAAATCAGTCTCTCTCTCTCTCTCTCTCTCTCTCTCTCTCTCTCTCTCTCTCTCCTCTCATTTTACTTTCTTTCTCTCTCTCAATTTCTCTCTCTCTCACACACACCTCTCTCTCATATTCTCTCTCTTACATTTTCTCATTCTGTGTGTCGTTTTTACCTCTCTCTCTCTCTCTCTCTCTCTCTCTCTCTCTCTCTCTCTCTCTGCATCACTATAGTCGTCTTGTAATGTCCGTGTCTGTCTGTGTCTGTCTGTCTGTCTGTCTTTCCCCAGATGACTGAGAATGTTTGTAGGAAGAGAGGGAGAAAGGAAGGAAGGAGGGCTGATAAGATGTGTGGGATGGAGGGAAGGAGGAGAATGAAGGGATGCTGAGGATTGAAAGAGGGAGGGAGGGGAAAAAGTAAAGGGAAGGAGAAAGAAATGAAAGGAAGAAAGGAGGTAAGGAAAGAAGGAAAAGGAAGGAAGGGAGAAGGAAGAAGAAAGGGGAGGAAGGAAGGAAGGAAAAGAAGAAAGAAGGGACGGAGGAAGAAAAGGAGAAGGGGAAAGAATAATGAAGGAAGGCAAGGAAAGAAGGAAAGGAGGACAGAATGAAGGAAGGGAAGGAATGAAGGAAGGAAGGAAGGAAGAAGAGGATAGAAAATTAAAATACGAATAAGGTAATGAAAAATTTTTTACAAACACAGTGTATATAATAAACCAACTGTTAACAAGTAAACAGAGATAAGCAACAAACACCAACTGGCTCCCCCCTTCCCCTTCCCCTTCCCTTCCCCTTCCCTTCCTTCCCTTCCTTCCCTCCTCCCCCAAAAAATTATCAAAGGTACAGTGTGACTCTACCTGTAGTTAAAATATATATATAAATACCTTACCTAATTACCTCTACGTGGCAATTAAACATTTGAACTTACGAACTGTGAAATCCCCCACCAACAACCACCACCCCACAGTTTGACGTCAGCCAATACCGACCAGCAAACAATTTAAGCCAATAAGCAGAACGGAGGAGGCGGTGCGGTGTGATGGTTGGTTGATCGTCGTCGCCTTTATTGCGGGGGTGGTGGTGGGAGATTGAGGTGAAAGTATATTATGATTTACTCTCGCTGCTGTAGAATGGTAAGACTTACTGCTACTCATGGTTAGTGGGATCTATGTTCCATTTGGCCTTTTTTTTTTTATTCTTTTCCCCCTTTATTTCCTTTTGTTTCCATCCGTCTTTTCTCTTGTTTTGCCGTACATATAGTTTTTAATCTCTCTCTCTCTCTCTCTCTCTTATTCTCTTTCCTCATCCCCCCTCTCTCTCTCCTCCCGACATTCCCCACACCCCATAACCAGACACCCCCCCACCAATGCTCCCACACACCCCCACCAATGCTCCACAAACACCCCCACCAATGCCTCCTAGAAACACACACCCCCACCAATACTCCTGAAACACCCCACCAATACTCCACAAACCCACCAATGCTCCACAAACACCCCCCACCAATACTCCTAAGCCACCCCCACCAATACTCACACAAACACCCCCACCAATGCTCACAAACACCCCCTGTACTCCTGAAACACACCCCCACCAATACTCACAAACCCACCCCCCACCAATACTCACAAACACCCCCCACCAATACTCCATAAACACACACCCCCACCAATACTCCACAAACACACCCCCCCAATACTCCATAAACACACACCCCCACCAATACTCCAAACACACCCCCACCAATACTCCTAAACACACCCCACCAATACTCCATAAACACACACACCCCCAATACTCCAGAAACACACACCCACACCAATACTCCCATAAGCTACACCCCACAATACTCATAAACACACCACCAATACTCATAAACACACCCCCCACCAATACTCACAAACACACCCACAATGCTCCATAAACACACACCCCACCTGCTCATAACCACACACACCAATACTCACAAACACACCCCACCAATACTCCATAAACACACCACCAATGCTCACAAACACACCCCCACCAATACTCCTGAAACACACCCCCACCAATACTCATAAACACACACACCCACCAATACTCATAAACACACCCCACCAATGCTCACAAACACACCCACAATACTCACAAACACACCCCATAATGCTCACAAACACACCCCACCAATACTCACAAACACACCCCCCACCATGCTCACACACCCCCACCAATGCTCCATAAACACACACCACCAATATCACAAACACACCCCCCACCAATACTCACAAACACACCCCACCAATACTCACAAACACACCCCCCACCAATACTCACAAACACACCCACCAATGCTCCACAAACACACCCCCACCAATGCTCCACCAAACACACCCCACCAATACTCACAAACACACCCCACCAATGCTCCTAAACACACCCCCACCAATACTCCATAAACACACCCCCCCACCAATACTCACAAACACACACCCATCTCCATAAACACACCCCCACCAATACTCCCATACACACCCACAATGCTCATAAACACACCCCACCAATGCTCATAGCACACCCCCCACCAGCCTCACAAACACACCCCACCAATATCACCAAACACACCCCCACCAATACTCACAAACACACCCCACCAATACTCCATAAACACACCCCACCAATACTCACAAACACACCCCACCAATACTCATAAACACACCCCCACCAATGTCTAAACACACCCCCCACCAATACTCACATAAACACACCCCCACCAATGTCCCATAAACACACCCCCACCAATGCTCCATAAACACACCCCCACCAATGCTCCATAAACCCACCAATACTCCATAAACACACCCCCACAATACTCCATAAACACACCCCCACCAATACTCCACAAACACCCCCACCAATACTCCACAAAACACACCCCACCAATACTCCATAAACACACCCCACCAATACTCCACAAACACACCCACAATACTCCACAAACACACCCCCTGTCACTCCATAAACACACCCACCAATACTCCATAAACACACCCCCCACCAATACTCTACCCCCACCAATATCCTAACACCCCCCACCAATACTCCTGGCACCAATACTCACAAACACACCCCACCAATACTCCATAAACCACCCCCACCAATCTCCATAACCCCCACAATATCACAAACACACCCCCACCAATACTCCATAAACACACCCCCACCAATACTCCATAAACACACCCCACCAATACCCATAAACACACCCCCCACCAATACCCACAAACACACCCCCACCAATGCTCCATAAACACACCCCCACCAATCTATAAACACACCCCCCCACCAATACTCCATAAACACACCCCCACCAATACCCATAAACACCCCCCACCAATACTCCACAAACACCCCCACCAATACCCACAAACACACCCCCACCAATACTCCATAAACACACCCCACCAATCTATAAACACACCCCCACCAATACTCCATAAACACACCCCACCAATACTCCATAAACACACCCCCACCAATACTCCACAAACACACACCCCACCAATACCCACACAAACACACCCCACCAATACTTCTATAAACACACCCCACCAATACTCCATAAACACACCCCACCAATACCCATAAACACACCCCCACCAATACCCATAAACACACCCCCACCAATACTCCACAAACACACCCCCACCAATGCTCCATAAACACACCCCCACCAATACCCACAACACACCCCCACCAATACTCCATAAACACACACACCCCACCAATACTCCACAAACACACCCCCACCAATACTCCATGAAACACACCCCCACCAATACCCATAAACACACCCCCACCAATACTCCATAAACACACCCCCCACCAATACCCACAAACACACCCCCACCAATACCCACAAACACACCCCCACCAATACTCCACAAACACACCCCACCAATCTACCAAACACACCCCCACCAATACTCCACAAACACACACCCCCACCAATACTCCACAAACACACACCCACCAATACTCCACAACACACCCCCACCAATACTCCATAAACACACCCCACCAATACCCACAAACACCCCACCAATACCCATAAACACACCCCCACCAATACTCCATAAACACACCCCCACCAATACTCCATAAAACACACCCCCACCATACTCCATAAACACACCCCACCCACACCAAACACACCCCACCAATACTCCATAAACACCCCCCACCATCTACAAACACACCCCCACCACACCCATAAACACCCCCACCAAACTCCATAAACACACCCCCACCAATACTCCACAAACACACCCCCCACCAATACTCCATAAACACACCCCACCAATACCCACTAAACACACCCCACCAATACTCCATAAACACACCCCCACCAATACCCACAAACACACACCCCCACCAATACCCACAAACACACCCCACCAATACTCCATAAACACACCCCCACCAATACCCATAAACACCCCCACCAATACCCATAAACACACACCCACACCACACCAAACACACCCCCCACCAATACCCATAAACACACCCCTACCCAATACTCACAAACACACCCCCACCAATACTCCACAAACACACACCCCCACCAATACCTACAAACACACACCCCCACCAATACCCACAAACACACCCCCCACCAATACTCCACAAACACACCCCCACCCCAATACCCACAAACACACCCCCACCAATACTCCACAAACACACCCCCACCAATACTCCACAAACACACCCCACCAATACTCCACAAACACCCCACCAATACCCATAAACACACCCCACCACACCCACAAACACACACCCACCAATACCTACAACACACCCCCACCAATACTCCATAAACACACCACCCACCAATACCCACAAACACACACCCACCAATACCCACAAACACACCCCCACCAATACCTATATAAAACACACCCCACCAATACCTCCATAAACACCCCCACCAATACCCATAAACACACCCCCACCAATACTCCACAAACACACCCCCACCAATACCCACAAACACACCCCCACCAATACTCTATAAACACACCCCCACCAATACTCCATAAACACACCCCCACCAATACCCATAAACACACACCCCCACCAATACCCACAAACACACCCCCACCAATACCCACAAACACACCCCCACCAACACCCATAAACACACCCCACCACACTCCACACAAACACACCCCCACCACTCCATAAACACACCCCCACCAATACCCACAAACACACCCCCACCAATACTCCACAAACACACCCCCCACCAATACCCACAAACACACCCCCACCAATACTCCACAAACACACCCCCCACCAATACTCCATAAACACACCCCACCAATACTCCAAAACACACCCACCAATACTCCACAAACACACCCCCACCAATACCATAAACACACACCCACCAATATCTCATAAACACACCCCCACCAATATCTACAAACACACCCCCACCAATACCTACAAACACACCCCACCAATACTCCATAAACACCCCCCCACCAATACCCATAAACACACCCCACCAATACTCCATAAACACACCCCACCAATACTCCATAAACACACCCCCACCAATACCCATAAACACACCCCCACCAATACCCATAAACACACCCCACCAATACCCATAAACACACCCCCACCAATACCCACAAACACACCCCCACCAATACTCCATAAACACACCCACCAATACCCACAAACACACCCCACCAATACCCACAAACACCCCCACCAATACTCCATAAACACACCCCACCCACACCTATAAACACACCCCCACCAATACCCATAAACACACCCCCACCAATACTCCCACAAACACCCCCACCAATACCCACAAACACACCCCCACCAATACTCCCATATAAACACACCCTACCAATACTCCATAAACACACCCCACCAATACTCCATAAACACACCCCACCAATACCTATAAACACACCCCACCAATACCCATAAACACCCCCCACCACACCCATAAACACACCCCACCACATCTATAAACACCCCCACCACACCCACAAACACACCCCACCAATACTCCACAAACACACCCCCACCAATACCCACAAACACACCCCCACCACACTCCATAAACACACCCCCACCAATACCCATAAACACACCCCCACCAATACTCCACAAACACACCCCCACCAATACCCACAAACACACACCCCCACCAATACTCCACAAACACACCCCCCACCAATACCCACAAACACACCCCCACCAATACCCATAAACACACCCCCACCAATACTCCATAAACACACCCCCACCAATACCCACAAACACCCCCACCAATACTCCATAAACACACCCCCACCACTCCATAAACACACCCCCACCACACCACAAACACCCCCACCAATACCCACAAACACACCCCACCAATACCCATAAACACACCCCCACCAATACCCAAACACACCCCACCAATACCCCATAAACACACCCCCACCAATACCCATAAACACACCCCCACCAATACCCACAAACACACCCCCACCAATACCCATAAACACACCCCCACCAATATCCATAAACACACCCCACCACATCCACAAACACACCCCACCAATACCCACAAACACACCCCCACCAATACCCACAAACACACCCCCACCACACTCCATAAACACACCCCCACCACACCCATAAACACACCCCACCAACACCCACAAACACACCCCACCACACCCACAAACACACACCCCACCAATACCCACAAACACACACCCCCACCAATACCCACAAACACACCCCCACCAATACCCATAAACACACCCCCACCAATACCCATAAACAACCCCACCAATTCATAACACACCCCACCACACAAACACACCCCCACCAATCAAAACACCCCCACCAACCCACAAACACACCCCCACCAATACCCACAAACACACCCCACCAATACCCATAAACACCCCCACCACCCATAAACACACCCCCACCCATAAACACACCCCCACCAATACCCATAAACACACCCCCACCACACTCCATAAACACACCCCACCATTACAAACACACCCCCACCAATACCCATAAACACACCCCACCAATACCCACAACACACCCCACCAATACTCCATAAACACACCCCCACCACACTCACAAACACACCCCCACCACACCCACAAACACACCCCCCACCATCCATAAACACACCCCACCAATTCCATAAACACACCCCACCACTCCCACAAACACACCCCACCAATACCCATAAACACCCCCCACCACACCCATAAACACACCCCCACCAATACCCATAAACACACCCCCCACCAATACCCACAACACACCCCACCAATACCCATAAACACACCCCCACCAATACCCATAAACACACCCCCCACCAATACTACAAAACACACCCCACCAATACCCATAAACACCCCCACCAATACTCCACAAACACACCCCACCCAATACCTATATAAAACACACACCCACCAATACTCCAAACACACCCCCACCAACCCATAAACACACCCCCACCAATACCCATAAACACACCCCCACCAATACTCCACAAACACACCCCCACCAATACTCCACAAACACACCCCCACCAATACCCATAAACACCCCCACCAATACCCATAAACACACCCCCACCAATACCCATAAACACACCCCCACCAATACTCCATAAACACACCCCCCACCAATACTCCATAAACACACACCCCCCACCAATACCCACAAACACACCCCCACCAAACTCCATAAACACACCCCACCAATACTCCATAAACACACCCCACCAATTCCATAAACACACACCCACCAATACTCCATAAACACACCCCACCAATACCCATAAACACACCCCACCATCTACAAACACACCCCACCAATACCCACAAACACACCCCCACCAATACTCCACAAACACACCCCCACCAATATCCATAAACACCCCCACCAAACTCCATAACACACCCCCACCAATACTCCACAAACACACCCCACCAATACTCCATAAACACCCCCCACCAATACCCATAAACACACCCCCCACCAATACTCCACAAACACACCCCCACCAATACTCCATAAACACCCCCACCAATACCCATAAACACCCCCACCAATACCCATAAACACACCCCCACCAATACCCATAAACACCCCCCCCACCACCCACAAACACCCCCCACCAATACCCATAAACACCCCCACCAATACTCCACAAACACCCCCACCAATACTCCACAAACACCCCCAACAATACCCATAAACACACCCCCACCAATCTAAACACACCCCACCAATACCCATAAACACACCCCCACCAATACCCACAAACACCCCCCACCAATACCCATAAACACACCCCACCAATACCCACAAACACCCCCACCAATACCCACAAACACCCCCACCAATCTACAAACACACACCCCCACCCCCCACCACCCACGCCCACCCCCACCAATACTCCACAAACACACCCCACCAATACTCCACGCCCACCCCCACCAATACCCACACACCCCCACCAATACCCACCCCCACCACACCCACCCCCACCAATACCCACCCCCACCAATACTCCACCCCCACCAATACTACACACCCCCACCAATACTCCACCCCCACCAATACCCACCCCCCACCAATACTCCACGCCCACCCCCACCAATACCCACAAACACACCCCCACCAATACCCACGCCCACCCCCACCAATACTCCACACCCCCCCACCAATACCCACCCCCACCACACCCACCCCCACCAATACTCCCACGCCCAACCCCACCAATACTCCACAAACACCCCCACCACTCCACAAACACACCCCCACCACTATCCACAAACACACCTCACCACTCCACCCCCACCAATACCCACCCCCACCATTACCCACCCCCACCAATACTCCACCCCCAACCAATACCCACCCCCACCACTCCACACCCCCACCAATACCCACACCCCACCAATACTCCACCCCCACCAATACTCCACCCCCACCAATACCCACCCCACCAATACCCACACACACCCCCCACCAACACTCCACACCCCCACCAATACTCCACACCCCACCACCCACCCCCCACCAATACAAACATACCTCCACTTTCAACTACAAATAATTATTCCCTGTTTTGGCCTTAAATAATTCAGGATTATTATATAAATGTAATTGTATAACTCTGGGCTGTAGCATCAGGCTCTGGGTATAACAAGTCTAATAATTAAAGGCTAATAATTCACAAGCGATTAAGACCCATGTTTATATATGATATTAAACCGGCAGGTGGAAAATGGGGAGGGGGGGGTAGAAGGCTCTGTGTGTGTGTGTGTGTGTGTCTGTGTGTGTGTGTGTGTGTGTGTGTCTGTCTGAGTGTCTGTGTGTGTGAGTGTGTGTGTTTGTGTGTGTGTGTGTGTGTGTGTGTGTTCCCTCTCTCTTGTATTTCACTTATTATATTTCATCCTATTTTTCTGTCTCTGTTTTGTATCTTTTTCTCTTTCTCTCCTATTCTTTACCTCATTCTCTCTCTCTCTCTCTGTTGCCTCTTTCCTATTTCCTTGTCTCTTCCCCTTCAAATCTCCCACCTAATCCTTCATCCCTCCCTTTCTTACACACCTCTCCTTCCCTCCCTCTACCATCCTCATCCATACCTCTTCCCTACCTACCCCACTCCTCCTTCTCCTCTCTTCCCTCCCTCCCCACATCCACACCCCTTCCCTACACCCCTTTATCCCTCCTCTACCCCCTTCTAACCACACTCTATCCATACTTTCCCCGCCCCTGCCCCTTCTCCCCTGCCCCTTCCTGCCCTTCTCCTGCCCCTTCCCCCTGCCCTTCCCCTGCCCCTTCCCCGCCGTCCTGACCATCTGTAATAATTCATCACGGTATATTGAGCAGGGAGTCGAAGGCCCCTCATGATCACTCAGCAGATGTCCTAGGCCTTGACAACTTCCCAGCAGGAGGAGGAGGAGGAAGAGGAAGAATGGGAGGAGGAGGAGGAAGAGGAGGAGGAAGAATGGGATGGAGGAGGAAGAATGGGAGGAGTGGAAGATAGTGGGAGGGGAGAGGAAGTTAGGAAAGAGTGGAAGGAGG
>NW_024716967.1:0-13275 GCF_018991925.1 Homarus americanus | reverse complement strand
TTTCTGTCTCTCGCTCTCTTTGTGTGTGTGTGTCCGTCTATCTCCTGTCTCGCTCTCTCCTGTGTGTGTGTGTCTGTCTATCTCCTTCTGTCTCTCGCTCTCTTGTGTGTGTGTCTGTCTATCTCCTTCTGTCTCTCTCTCTCTTGTGTGTGTGTCTGTCTATCTCCTTCTGTCTCGCTCTCTTGTGTGTGTGTGTGTCTGTTCTATCTCCTTCTGTCCCTCCCTCTCTCTTGTGTGTGTGTGTCTGTCTATCTCCTTCTGTCTCTCGCTCTCTTGTGTGTGTGTGTGTGTCTGTCTATCTCCTTCTGTCTCGCCTTCTTTGTGTGTGTGTGTCTGTCTATCTCCTTCTGTCTCTCCTCTCTTGTGTGTGTGTCTGTCTATCTCCTTCTGTCTCTCGCTCTCTCCTGTGTGTGTGTCTGTCTATCTCCTTCTGTCTCGCCCTCTTGTGTGTGTGTGTCTGTTCATCTCTTCTGCTTCTCACCTCTTTTGTGTGTGTGTCTGTCTATCTCCTTCTGTCTCGCTCTCTCCTGTGTGTGTGTCTGTCTATCTCCTTCTGTCTCTCTCTCTCTCTCTTGTGTGTGTGTGTCTGTCTATCTCCTTCTGTCTCTCGCTCTCTCCTGTGTGTGTGTGTCTGTCATCTCCTTCTGTCTCGCTCTCTCCTGTGTGTGTGTCTGTCTATCTCCTTCTGTCTCTCGCTCTCTTTGTGTGTGTGTGCTGTTTATCTCCTTCTGTCTCTCGCCTCTCTTGTGTGTGTGTCTGTCTATCTCCTTCTGTCTCTCGCCTCTCCTGTGTGTGTGTGTCTGTCTATCTCCTTCTGTCTCGCTCTCTTTGTGTGTGTGTGTGTGTCTGTCTATCTCCTTCTGTCTCGCTCTCTGTGTGTGTGTGTCTGTGTTCATTCCTTCTGTCTCTCCTTCTTTTGTGTGTGTGTCTGTCATCTCCTTCTGTCTCGCTCTCTCTTGTGTGTGTGTGTCTGTCTATCTTTCTGTCTCTCGCTCTCTTGTGTGTGTGTCTGTCTATCTCCTTCTGTCTCGCTCTCTTGTGTGTGTGTCTGTCTATCTCCTTCTGTCTCTCCCTCTCTGTGTGTGTGTGTGTGTCTGTCTATCTCCTTCTGTCTCTCGCTCTCTTGTGTGTGTGTCTGTCTATCTCCTTCTGTCTCTCGCTCTCTGTGTGTGTGTCTGTCTATCTCCTTCTGTCTCTCGCCTTCCTGTGTGTGTGTGTCTGTCTATCTCCTTCTGTCTCTCGCTCTCTTGTGTGTGTGTCTGTCTATCTCCTTCTGTCTCTCGCTCTCTCCTGTGTGTGTGTCTGTCTATCTCCTCTGTCTCTGCCTCTCTCCTGTGTGTGTGTGTCTGTCTATCTCCTTCTGTCTCTCACTCTCTCCTGTGTGTGTGTGTCTGTCTATCTCCTCTGTCTCTCGCTCTCTCCCTGTGTGTGTGTGTCTGTCTATCTCCTTCTGTCTCTCGCTCTCTCCTGTGTGTGTGTGTGTCTGTCTATCTCCTTCTGTCTCTCTCTCTCCTGTGTGTGTGTGTTTGTCTATCTCCTTCTGTCTCTCGCTCTCCTGTGTGTGTGTGTGTCTGTCTATCTCCTTCTGTCTCTCTCACTCTCTCTCCTGTGTGTGTGTGTCTGTCTATCTCCTTCTGTCTCTCACTCTTCCTGTGTGTGTGTGTCTGTATCTCCTTCTGTCTCTCGCTCTTCCTGTGTGTGTGTGTCTGTCTATCTCCTTCTGTCTCTCGCTCTCCTGTGTGTGTGTCTGTCTATCTCCTTCTGTCTCTCGCTCTCTTTGTGTGTGTGTCTGTCTATCTCCTTCTGTCTCTCGCTCTCTCCTGTGTGTGTGTGTCTGTCTATCTCCTTCTGTCTCTCGCTCTCTCTTTGTGTGTGTGTGTGTGTGTCTATCTCCTTCTGTCTCTCGCTCTCTTGTGTGTGTGTGTCTGTCTATCTCCTTCTGTCTCTCGCTCTCTTTGTGTGTGTGTGTCTGTCATCTCCTTCTGTCTCTCGCCTCTCCTGTGTGTGTGTGTCTGTCTATCTCCTTCTGTCTCTCCCTTCTCTTGTGTGTGTGTCTGTCTATCTCCTTCTGTCTCTCGCTCTCTCCTGTGTGTGTGTCTGTCTATCCTTCTGTCTCTCGCTCTCTTGTGTGTGTGTCTGTCTATCTCCTTCTGTCTCTCACTCTCTCCTGTGTGTGTGTGTCTGTTCATCTCCTTCTGTCTCTCGCCTCTCCTGTGTGTGTGTCTGTCTATCTCCTTCTGTCTCTCTCGCTCTCTCCTGTGTGTGTGTCTGTCTATCTCCTTCTGTCTCTCGCCTCTTGTGTGTGTGTCTGTCTATTCTTCTGTCTCTCGCTCTCTCCTGTGTGTGTTTGTCTATCTCCTTCTGTCTCTCCCTCTCTTGTGTGTGTGTCTGTCATTCCTTCTGTCTCTCGCTCTCTTCTGTGTGTGTGTCTGTCTATCTCCTTCTGTCTCGCTCTCTCTTGTGTGTGTGTCTGTCATTCTCCTTCTGTCTCTCGCTCTCTCTTTTGTGTGTGTGTCTGTCTATCTCCTCTGTCTCTCCCTCTCTTGTGTGTGTGTGTGTCTATCTCCTTCTGTCTCTCGCTCTCTCTTGTGTGTGTGTGTGTCTATCTCCTTCTGTCTCTCGCCTTCTTGTGTGTGTCTGTCTATCTCCTTCTGTCTCTCCCTCTCTTTGTGTGTGTGTCTGTCTATCTCCTTCTGTCTCTCTCGCTTCTCTCTTTGTGTGTGTGTGTCTGTTCATTCTCCTTCTGTCTCTCGCTCTCTCTTGTGTGTGTGTCTGTCTATCTCCTTCTGCTCCTCGCTCTCTGTGTGTGTGTCTGTCTGTCTATCTATTTAAGAACATACGAATGGAGGAGCGGCAGCGGGATATCTCTGAATATATATTTTATTTGTATTTGTTTGAGAGTTACAGTAATTACAGCCATTGTTTACGTGCTGCAGCCTATGACAGTCACGGGGATAAACAGTTGCCATGATTTGCTGAGTCAGATGCTGTGTCACCTGTTCTGTCATTGTTTGGTTAGGTCAGGTGAGGTTAGGGTTAGGTTAGGTTTGGTTAGGTTTGGTTAGATTAGGTTAGGTTTAGGTTAGATTACATTTTATTACCTCACGTTCGATTAGGTTAGCTTTAGGATAGATTAGGCTAGTTTAAAATATACATATAAGGTATAAATTTATGATATATTTAAATTACAATATTACTAATTTGCATATATGTCGAATTGGCTTTACTTATTTACTAATATATTGAAATAATTAAAAAGTGGTTATAGGAACAGATCTTTTAGTTTTAGGAGACACCTGGATTAGTGTCTTTACAACACCAGATTAATATTAGTATTTTGTTATATTTTCTTTATACATCGTTCGTAAATTATGCAAATTACACGTAAGTTTTTGGGGATCAGTTTACCGCCGTTAAAAAAAAACTAGAGAAGAGAAGATTAATAGTTTTCTAGGTTTAATAACATTGCTAGTGGGAAGAAGGAATATTGGAACGTCTTTTAGATGTAGATGGTCAATGATGTTATTAGGAATGTTTATGTGATGAGGTTTGTCATAAGATTATTTAGTTACTGTAAAAACAAAACTAATTTACTCTTTTTTAATAATGTAAAAAACACTAATTTACTGTCTTTGAATAATATACAAGAATATATACTATCATTTACTGTAATTTAAAAATATTTACATAATACAACAATAATAATTCGTTTTTTTCAATATTATAAAAATCATCTTTTACTGTAATTATCAACATCTACAAATACAGTAAACGGTACAGAATACTTCATTGATGTAACTTTGTATATCTGGAGGTTACAAAAAACAACTGGTCGTTCCTGTAACTGTAATCCCTATATAGTCAACACAGAGCTTAAAAGAAGACCCGACTCTCGTTACTCAACCCACGTTCTTTGTTCTGAGTCATTAAAGAAGGTCAACTCAACGCATGACCTGACCTTCTGAACGTACGAAGAGGCAGTGAAGGTCATCTAAGCATGATCTGACCTCTGAATTTGTAAAGATGGTACGGATCATTACAAAGGTCAACTAAACACATGACCTGACCTTCTGAACATACAGATATGGGCATTAAAGGTCAACTAAACACATGACCTGACTTTAACATACAAAAACTCACTAACCCATCAATCACTTCCTTCCTCCAGACGTAAACATTTAACCTAACCTAACCTAACCTAACCTAACCTAACCTAACCTAACCTAATATTAAGCTAGTTCTCTTTGGTGTCTTGTTTACGGTCGTTATCAGGTCATGCACGGAGGCCCATTACTGATCGGCAGGCTAGCTAGTGTCGTCAACCTCTCTAGCGGTTATTCAGGCACGTGGCCTTCATTACATACCATACATACATACATACATACATACATACATACATATATGACACAGGTTTTATATTTTTTAGTTTTAGGTTTTTTTGTTTTTTATTTGGTTTTATTTGTTTTTTTGGTAAGGAGGTAATGTTTTGTTTAGATATCGAATTTGTTTGTATCTGACGCAGGAAAATATATAGGAATGATTATATTTGTTACTTATTATCTGTTTTTGTTTGTATTTTATTATTTATTTATTTATTTATTTATTTATTTATTTTGAGGAAGAGGTAACTTAGTCTTCCTGCGTCGAATGAACTTTTTGTGTCGGTAATTTGAGCGCTGAAGCCAAGGGAGGTCAAGGTCAAGGTCAAATAGGAAGTCACTGGTTTGATCTTTTCTCTCTCTCTCTCTCTTTTTTTTTTTTTTTTTTTTTTTTATTTAAGTGGGTGAAAGGAATCAATAAAGGGATATAGATAAAGTTCTTATAATATCCGAGCAGGATAGGACTCGGAGCAACGGTTTAAGTTGGATAAGTTTAAGGTTTTAGGGGGGAGATAGGAAGACTGTTCTACAAATAGGGTGGTGGATTTGAGTGGAACAAGCACCAACTTTGTAATAAGTGTTGGGAATGCTGGAAAGTTTCGAAAGAAGGCTGGATAGATTCATGGATGATAAGTGGTAGTAACTTTCGACAGGGGCTCTATGCAGGCTGGCCAACTGACCTATTGCAGACTCCTTATTTTCTTATAGTTTCTATTTCTCTCTCTCTCTCATGGGCTGCAGTGATCATTTCTGAATTGTTTTTTCTTTAATATTTGTCTGTTTATCTATTCGAGTTGTTTTTTGTTAGATTTAAGTTAGGTTTTGGTTAGGTTAGGTTAGGTTAGGTTTGGCTAGGTTTGGTTAGGTTTGCTAGGTTTGCTAGGTTATGGTTTGGTTAGGTTTGGTTAGTTTGTTGTTAGGTTTTGTGAAGGGGCTGGTTAGGTTAGGTTTTGCTAGGGTTAGCGTCAGGTGAAGTGTTAGGCATCTAATCTTCAGGCAGATATTAAAATCTAAAATCTCTGCTCACCCATCTCTGGTAGCTCTCTCACTCCCCATCCATTCTTCCCTACCCCCCCCGTTAGCTTTCTCAACGGCCTCTGCCCCTTCCTTTTCCTGCAAATTCTTCTCCCTCCCCTCTTTCTTCTTCATTTCCTTCCTCCCTTTCTTTCGTTAACTCCCCAGCTCATCATTATGTTCCTGTCACACACACACACACACACACACACACACACACGCACTTATAATAATGAAGAGATGATTCTTAGTGTAAATTAATCATGTGGATGAGTTATTACGAGCATATGCTAGAGAGAGAGAGAGAGAGAGAGAGAGAGAGAGAGAGAGAGAGAGAGAGAGAGAGGAGAAAGAGAGAGAGAGATATGAAGAGAGAGAGAGATAGGAGAGAGAGAGAGAGAGGAGAAAGAAAGAGAGAGAGAGAGAGAGAGAGAGAGAGAGAGAGAGGCATGTAGGTGAGGCAGGTATGACAGGTGGAGGCTCCTGTGGTCTCACCTGAAGGTTGTGGAGGTTGGAGGTTGTGTTATGGTAGGAGGCTCTTTCTGTCCTCACTACACCAGCAGGAGGATGGTGTTTCTTGTCCCTTTGCTTCTTTCCTTTGTATAGTTGTCACATTTATCCGCGCTTCCTCCTGTTTATCAACACCTCCTGTCTCTTCGTACGTCCTCCCTGTCCGTTTGCAGCTTCCTCCTGTCTTCTTCACATCGTCCTCCTGTCTGTTTATTTTTTTTTTGTCCTTTTTTTCCGCTGTTTAAAGACTGCTGTCCTGCGCTTAAGTCACACACACACACACACACACACACATACACACACACACACACACACAGCCTCCTAATCCATTCACTAGTCTTCTAGAAAAATATGAGACCAAGATCAATAAAAGTATACATAAACGTCTGTTACTAGTTTATGGCCTTAATTATTATATTTTTTTGTTCGGAGAGAGAGAGAGAGAGAGAGAGGAGAGAGAGAGAGAGAGAGAGAGACTGGAGATCTTCACATTACCACACAAGTTGTCATCATTTTAACTTGAATCCAGATCCTAAAAAAAACCTGCATATATTCTATATATTTTTCTTTTCATAGCTGATTAAAATCTAGTTACGTCATAATCTCAGTGCCATTTTTGACGTTATATAAACCATCATTATATTGTCATAAAGTGACAGGTAAATGCGTGATTATCCTGATCTCCAACGTGAAAGTTAACATGAACGCATTTTAAATCCGGATTGCCACGCTAAATGTAAATAATCATTACTATTGGCATTTGTCATATCCATGTATAAGACGAAGGACGATTTGTATATTTAAAACTAGTAATTCATGTGGGGTTTTATTTTGAGCTTTTGGTATTAAGGTTTACAATTCTACTAGTCGTTCTTGTCTAGTGTGATACAGGTGACATTATTAAGAGGATTTTATTTATCTTTGAATGATATTATAATTAATTTTTTTACCAGAGATTAAAGGCATATAATCTTATCTCGTGTGTTTGTTCAGAATGATGAGAAATGAATGTGAAGAAGTACTTTGTTTGTTTTTCAATCTAAGTAAAATTGATGTTGTTGTTTATAAGAGAAAGGTGATATAAGTTTTCTTGGATATATATATATATTTTTAGATGTTGATATTCTAGTTTAATTACTTAGACTTGATTATGGATTAATGATCTTATTAGGATGTTGATGTAGTAATAATATTTTAGCGTTAATGTAAGAAAGGGGAGAGAGAGAGAGAGAGAGAGAGAGAGAGATTAAATGGTTGGTTTATTAGAAGTTGTGAGACGGAAGAACTTCTGGTGACTCAATTACCTTTATTTTCCTGGTATTTGATCTTCACTAACCTGTCTCTGATCGACCAGTGAACGGGAGTAGTCTTGTTGGGCCCCATCCCCCCATTTAATTGCTCTTCTCTCAACCTGGTTTCAGCCTGTGTTTAAGGGGTTAGTTAGAAGAAGTTAGGTTAGGTTAGGCTAGGTTGTTAGGATGGGTGGGACTGAGCTTGTTTAACCTGTCTGTGTGCCGTCCAGGGAACTTATTTAGTGGGCCCTGGGATGAGTGGGCCCTGTGGATGAGTGGGCCCTGGATGATGCAGTCTGTGATGAGGTGATCTTTGGTGGATGAGGTGGGGACCTGGTGGATGAGGCCCCTGGTGGATGAGTGGGACACCAGTGATGGGTGGGTTGAACCAGCGGATGAGTGACACCAGGGATGAGGGGACACCAGTGATGAGGACACCAGTGGATGAGTGGGACACCAGTGATGAGGGACACCAGTGGGATGAGGACACCAGTTGATGAGTGGGACACCAGTGGATGAGGGACACCATGATGAGTGACACCATGTGGACGAGTGACACCAGCGGATACTAACACACTCCTAGATCGTTTTTATACCGGGAAGGTTGTCACAGATAATCGGTGTTGCCCGAGCTGAGTTGGGCGATATAATTGTTGTAATTGAACTAATGATAGTTTATATAAACTAATCAAGGGTATTATATCACTAAAAAATCTTGAATGTTAAAACGTGTGGTATGTGGCTTGTGATTTTGTGGTGGTTTTTACACCTTGTTAGTTAATGTCTCTTTCTTGTGTGAGTTGTTTTAGGGCCATGGGCTTCTTTAGTGCAGTAGTAGTTGCCCAATTGTTGAGGTGTAGTTATTTACCCAACTCTAATCTAACTCTAACCTGAATAAACTAAATCTGAACCTAACCTTAATCTTAATTGCAAAACCTATCCTGAATCTAACCAATTTTATTATGAATTTATTCTATGTCGTGCAAAAAAAAAATTTTTTAAGTTGTCATGTAAAGTACATTTAAACAATTTGAACTAAATCCGATTTATTTGAATTAAAGGATATATTTATATATTCTTTTTCAGTACATATTTAAACTGAAGAAAACCCAATAATTATTACAGGTTTAGTATAATGAGATCCAGTTAAACCTTTTTTATTTAGGCAGTATAGTATATATATATATATTAAAACAGTCTTATTATTCCTATAATACACGTATATAATTAGTAATTTTCCGCCGCTTTCCACAGGTAATAATTATAGTATTTTTCACGTATAATCTTCTCCAGATAAATACACACCACACACGCCTAATCACACACACACACACACGTCACACCACACACACACACGCCACATCACACACACACACACACACGTACGGAAATTAATATAATTCAGTTTATATTTTAATTTTCATCTGTTCGCCACACTGAGGTCTGTATCAAATTTCACAAGACAAGATTTTCATGACCGCTGAAACCCAAGCACTGTCGGGTCAGCCCTTACCTGGTCCGGCGGGTCGTTCCTCCTACCTGGTCCGTCAGTCGTTCCTCTACCTGGTCCGGTCGGGTCGTTCCTCCTTCCCCTGGTCCGTCGGGTCGTTCCTCCTTCCCTGATCCGTCGGGTCGTTCCTCCTTACCTGGTCTGTCGGTCGTTCCTCCTTCTGGTCCGTCGGGAGTCAGGTGTCGTCACGAACCCTCGCGCGTGGAGTGATGGATCCGTAGAGTGTGTGTGTGTGTGTATGTGTGTGTGTGTATGTGTACTTTCTTGATTATGTGAGTGTTATGATAAATAGATAGATAAATAGATTGATTGATAGATATATTTATTAAATCATTACATAAATTCACATCATTATTTACATGTATTGTATTATTTTTCTTTTCTGATTTATTATTTTGCACTAATTTTATTTCCATTCTGGTGTATATTTTCCCCAGTATCGAGGGGTATTTTTCCCTACGGTTTTAACACTAAGATATTCTCTTTTTTTTTCTTTTTATGTTTCTTATTGTTTGTTAGTTTCGATATTCTGAATATTTTTGCCCCTGATCATTAATTTCTGAATATTATTTTCTTAAGAGTTTGCAAATATGCTGTTACGTGTTGTATATTTACGGTATTTTCATATATATATCGTCTCATGGCTAATAAAGTACCATAATTTCTTCATTATTTAATTAATATTCTAGTAAAAAAGGAGTAATATTTTCCCAGTCCGAGAATATTTGAATCATGCCTTGGATGTTTTACATTAATCTAAATATTTTCTCCTAAATATTGCATAACGCATTTTGGGGAGTCGAAATACCCGTCAGGTTTTAACCTCAAGTATTCCATAATCTCCTTCAATATTCCTACTATTTTCCTGAATATCGTAGTAATATTCCTCACACCATAAATACCGGAATTAAATACCACCACCGCTGCTAATACCCGTTCCTCTTAAACTGGTTACCAAATATACCTGTATGTGTTTTATTACCAGGATATTCCTCTAATACAGCTGGAATATGTATTGTATTTTTAATCAAGGCTAAGAATCGAAATGAAATCTACGTTACAAAATACAGTAAGCCGTTGGATGAGTTGGAAATGTTATATTGACCCAACTTATCAGTCTTGTGTGTTGTTGATGTATTAATTTATATGAGTGATGTGATGACTTCCTGGGGTTTTTGTCATACTGTAGGCTATTTAGGATATAACGAAATTAATAAAACACGTAGAATGAAATGTACTGTATTGAGGTTTTTTATATCTAGGTGAAATAATAATAATAATAATATTAATAATAATAATAATAATAATAATAATAATAATAATAATAACAATAATAATAATAATAATAATAATAATAATAATAATAATAATAATCTGTTCACGAAACAAAAGAAAAATCGAAGTTAAGATGTTTATTTTTTTAGGGGGTACAGATTTTTTTCTTTGTTTTGATGAAATATATATTAACGAGGTAATATATATATATACAGTAGATAGGTTTTACTTTCTTAAGAGGTACTATTAAGTTATAAGTAGTTTGTTAGCTCGAGGGTCTTGTCAAGCATCAACAATTATTCAAGTTTATAATCAATTTTTAATATTTTATGAAGACATCAACTTAAGTCGGTTTAATATACTATAATTAATCCTGGAAAGTATGTCTTATATATATTTCATTATCATAAAACACAAAAACAAGTCTTATATACGATGAACAGCCGAGGGGAAACACGAGGCACACGTTCCATTGTTGTCTCATCACTGTTGACGTTGTGTCCTTCCCTCTTAGTATCTTTATATTGTTATCGTGTACCAGTTTAAGGGGAGGGGAAATTTAATTGTTTTTAAGTTATCGTCAATTTAGAGTCAGGTCGGGCTTGTCAGTGGGGGCATCGACCATCATCATTATGCGCGCGAAGTTACTTGAGATATTCCAAATGTGTACTAAATATGTACACAGGAGGCCTGCGGGAGTACAAACACGGAGCCAAACACAGTCAACAGTGAGCTGACACCATGATAAAGTAATCTGCGTCAGAGAGTTGATGGGATGCTCTTAACGCTGGTGAATATTTTAAATTTAGTATGAAGTATTTTCTAAAGCCTAGCTAGCTCTTGCCTTGTCTCTCGGTACACCCTAACACACATCCGCTGACATCACCTAAGGTTGTAACGTCAGTGTTTAGATATAATCATTATCCACTGAGGAAAGTAAGGCAATAGTAAGACTTGTGTAATGACTTGAAGCTTACTCTCTAGCTTAAAACATGATGATTACACTGCATGCACACAGCGCCGCGGTGAATGCATGAAGTGTCGCTCAAACACTGCACCTCCACTCTCTTGTGGGGGTAGGTGGAGGAGGACTCTGGCGCACTGATCACACACACACCCATGTCTTCAATGACCACAACTCAGCCCTCTGACTGATGACATGTGTGAGTCTGTGATGATGTACTGCTGTAGCGAGACAGCATGAGATGTTAGCTAGGTTCCGTTTATGATATCTTGCTGGAAAACACTAAAACAATCCAAGATAGATACATAGATATTCAGTCACTGTCACGCAGGTTTATACCTGGTTCTGCATGTGTATAGACATCGTAGTACAGCTCAGCATACATACAGACAACGTTAGTATACAGTATACCCAGACCGTGTGTAGGTATACAACTCCAATGTACACATCGATCATTACAACTGCCGTGATGATGACCGTCGAATCATTACTAATGTATATAGTGTATAAAGAACCCATTGCATGCCTTCTCTCATGATACACTGCGTTAAGAGAAATACAAATAATGAAATGTTTGAAGACGCTGTAACATTGAGGTCCCCTGACACCTAACAGCGTGTCCTGTGCTACTCTGACCCTAACCCTCCCTAGTCATGTCCTTATTCTTAGGCTTAAGTGGCGACGAGTGACGATGACGTGAAGATAGAGAGAGATTAACAAGTGCTAGCCGTAGCGACCAGAAGCTACACTTTAGTTCTGACAAAGACGACACTTGAAGATGGCGTCGTCACTATCACGCTACAGATACAGGTTGCCGAACTTACAAAGCTTGATGGAAGTATAATATCTTTATTCTTTACATATATTGTATACATTATTTATAGTAATTTTTTTATGTTCAGCATTTAAAATTTTTTGAAAATTCACTTCAATAGGGTCAGTATAGTCTTTTACGTAGATCTTTCCTATCTGTCTGTCTTAAATGAACCCCAACCTAATCCATTAGACTAAACCCAGTCTGACTCTGATAGTTCCACGGATATTTGTCAATTGACTGCGCTGAGCCTGCCTGGGGAAACAAACAGTAAGGAAAAAACATCCTCACTCGTCAAAAATATACGTCAGTCGGGTCAGAAAAGGCGATTGAAGTGAATAAAGACAGGCAAAACCAGTGGCTAATGTTTGTATAACTCCAGAAGAACACAACGGCTGAATAATCTCCTCTTAACCAATCACTACCAGGACTGCAAACTGCTCCAGATATCCATTTACGGTTAGCCTGAGTGCGATTCCGACATCATTTTAAGCATCATCGTTGTAACATATCTTAAAACAACCCAAATAATAGATATTAATACTCTTCAGGAATAAGGTAAGATTTTCAGCAATGAATGTATATAAGGTCCATTTTTCATGAGTGATTTTTGGGTACTTCAGGGGTTTTTTTTGTGAGGGTAGGTGTGGAATTCGGTTTTAGTTTAGAGTATAGTGACGTCTAAATTACACTGACATTATACAGAAATACGCTATGTTATCTTTTTACAATCACAGTACACAGGTGCATTACCACGGTGTAAAATTAAATACTGTACAATAAAAAGACAGGAGTACTTTGTACACAAAGAGAGAGAGACAGAGAGACAGAGAGATGCAGACAGATGACAGATAGAAAGCTATGCACTACACAAATCTATACACAGGATCATTGTATACATGATTATGCCATATCATTGTGTACACATATATAAAATACATTTTACTCAACTCATTACAACTGTACTCCAGGTGGTTGTTCTCAGAGTTATCTCACTGTGTACGGTAGAGATAAGACTGTCTGGAATATTTAGGATTATATTATTGTGTTACTCATTCATTTCTTGAGATGAATTACCCTGAGAGATTCAGACATGTTAAAATTGTGGTTGTTAGTGGTATTGTTGTTGTTATTGTTGTTGGTGGTGTTGTTGTTGTTGGTTGTGTTGGTGGTGTTGTTGGTAAGTGTTATTGTTGTTGTTGTTGTTGTTGCTGGTGTTGTTGTTGTTGGTGTTGTTGTTATTGTTGTTGGTGGTGTTATTGTTGTTGTTATTGTTGTTGTTATTGTTGTTGTGTTTTTGTTGTTGGTGGTGTTGTTTTTGTTGGTGGTATTGCTGTTGTTATTATTGTTATGTTGTTCATTTTGCATCAATATTATTCTTGTTTCAAAATGATGCACTGTGAACTATCATCGCCTTGTCTATATACATCTGATGTTAAGACTGGAATTGAAGCAGTTTGTTGAGTAGATTAATACAGTTAAATAGCAATACGTAACTGAACGAAGTGGCTACCGAT
>NW_024716966.1:0-10854 GCF_018991925.1 Homarus americanus | reverse complement strand
AGGGGACTTTGTTATACTCGTCCAGGGGGCTTTGTTATACTCGATTACAAAACTTTGTTATACTCCACCAGGGACTTTGTTATTGTCGATCAGGGGATATGTTATACTCGATCAGGGGAATTTGTTATACTCGGTTTGGGGACTTTGTTATACTCGTCTAGTGGGCTTTGTTATACTAGGATCAGGGGACTTCGTTATACTCGAACAGGGGACTTTGTCTTACTCGATCAGGGCCCTTTGTTATACTCGACCAGGGGACTTTGTTGTAATCGATCAGGGGAGTTTGTTATGCTCGATCTGGGGACTTTGTTATACTGGGCCAGGAGACTTTGTTATACTCGATCAGGGGACTTTGTTATACTCGCTCAGGAGGCTTTGTTATACTCGATCAGGGGACTTTCGTATACTCGAGCAGGGGGTTTTTTTATACTCGATCAGGGGACTTTGCTATACTCGACCAGGGGTCTGTTTTATACTTGACCAATGGACTTTGTTGTACTCGATGAGGGGCCATTGTTATACTCGATCAGGGGACTTTTTTATACTCGACCAGAGTACTTTGTTATACTCGATCAAGGGGATATGTTATACCCGATCAGGGGACTTTGTTATACTCAACCAGAGGACTTTGTTATACTCGATCAGGGGACTTTGTTATAATCAATCAGGGGACTTTGTTTTACTCGATTAGGGGCCTTTGTTATACTCGATGAGGGGGCTTTCTTATACTCGACCAGGGGGCTTTGTTATACTCGATCAGGGAACTTTGTTATACTCGACCAGGGGACTTTTTTTAAATTAATCAGGGACTTTGTCATTCTCGATCAGTGGACTTTCCTATATTTGGCCAATGGACTTTGCTATACTCAATGAGGGGCTTTTGTTATACTCGATGAGGGGCCTTTGTTATACTCGATCAGGGGACTTTGTTATACTCGACCAGGGGACTTTGTTATACACGATCAGGGGACTTTTTATACTCGACCAGAGGACTTTGTTATACTAATATCAGGGGACTTTGTTATTCTCGACCAGGGGACTTTGTTATACTCGACCAGAGGCCTTTGTTATACTCGGTCAGGGGACTTTGTTATAATCGATCAGAGGACTTTGTTATGCTCGATCTGGGGAATTTGTTATATTGGGCCAGGAGACTTTGTTATACTCGATCAGGGGATGTGTTATACTCGATCATGGGGACTTTGTTATACTGGACCAGGGGACTTTGTTATACTCGATCAGGGAACTTTGTTATTCTCGATCAGGGGACTTTGTTATACTCGTCCAGGGGGCTTTGTTATACTCGATCAGGGCACTTTGTTATACTCGATCAGTGGACTTTGTCTTACTCGATCAGGGCCCTTTGCTATACTCGACCAGGGGACTTTGTTATACACGACCATGGGACTTTGTTATTCTCGATTAGGCGGCTTTGTTATATTCAATCAGGGGACTTTGTTATACTCGATGAGGGGCCTTTGTTATACTCGATCAGGGGCCTTTGTTATACTAGATGAGGGACTTTGTTATACTCGATTAGGGGCCTTTTTAGACTCGATCACGGACCTCTGTTATACTCAATCAGGGGCCTTTGTTATACTCGATCAGGGGACTTTGTTATACTCGACCAGGGGACTTTGTTATACTCGATCAGGGGACTTTTTTATACTCGACCAGAGGACTTTGTTATACTAATATCAGGGAACTTTGTTATTCTCGACCAGGGGACTTTGTTATACTCGACCAGAGGCCTTTGTTATACTCGGTCAGGTGACTTTGTTATAATCGATCAGAGGACTTTGTTATGCTCGATCTGGGGACTTTGATATACTGGGCCAGGAGACTTTGTTATACTCGATCAGGGGATGTGTTATACTCGATCATGGGGACTTTGTTATACTGGACCAGGGGACTTTGTTATACTCGATCAGGGGACTTTGTTATTCTCGATCAGGGGACTTTGTTATACTCGTCCAGGGGGCTTTGTTATACTCGATCAGGGGACTTTGTTATACTCGATCAGGGGACTTTGTCTTACTCGATCAGGGCCCTTTGCTATACTCGACCAGGGGACTTTGTTATACACGACCATGGGACTTTGTTATTCTCGATTAGGCGGCTTTGATATACTCAATCAGGGGACTTTGTTATACTCGATGAGGGGCCTTTGTTATACTCGATCAGAGGCCTTTGTTATACTAGATGAGGGACTTTGTTATACTCGATTAGGGGCCTTTTTAGACTCGATCACGGACCTTTGTTATACTCAATCAGGGGACTTTGTTATACTCGATCAGGGGACTTTCTTATACTCGAGCAGTGGGCTTTGTTATGCTCGATCAGGGGACTTTGTTATACTCGATCTGGAGGCTTTGTTATACTCGATCATGGGACTTTGCTATACTCGACCAGGGGACTTTGAAATTCTTGACCAGGGGACTTTGTTATACTCGAACAGAGGCCTTTGTTTTACTCGGTCAGGGGACTTTGCCTTAATCGATCAGGGGACTTTGTTATACTCGATCAGGGGATGTGTTATACTCGATCAGGGGACTTTGTTATACGGGACCAGGGGACTTTGTTATACCCGATCAGGGGACTTTGTTATACTCGATCAGGGGACTTTGTTATACTCGTCCAGGGGTCTTTGTTATACTCGATCAGGGGACTTTCTTATACTCGATCAGGGGACTTTGTCTCACTCGATCAGGGCCTTTTGCTATATTCAACCAGGGGACTTTGTTAAAATCAATCAGGGGACTTTGTTATGCTCGATATGGGGACTTTGTTATACTGGGCCAGGGGACTTTTTTATACTCGATCAGCGGACATTGTTATACTGGACCAGGTGACTTTTTTATACTCGATCAGGGGACTTTGTTATACTCGATCAGGGTACTTTTGTTATACTCAATCAGGGGACTTTGTTATACTCGACCAGGGGCCTTTGTTATACTCGATCAATGACTTTGTTATACTCGATAAAAGGACTTTGTTATACTCGTCCAAGGGGCTTTGTTATACTCGACCAGGGGCCTTTGTTATACTCAATCAGGGGACTTTGTTATACTCGATCAGGGGACTTACTTATACTCGAGCAGTGGGCTTTGTTATACTCGATCAGGGGACTTTGTTATACTCGCTCAGGAGGCTTTGTTATACTCGATCAGGGGACTTTGTTATACTCGATTAGAAAACTTTGTTATACTCCACCAGGGAGTTTGTTATTGTCGATCAGGGGATATGTTATACTCGATCAGGGGACTTTGTTATACTCGGTTTGGGGACTTTGTTATACTTGTCTAGTGGGCTTTCTTATACTAGGATTAGGGGACTTCGTTATACTCGAACAGGGGACTTTGTCTTACTCGATCAGGGCCCATTGTTATACTCGACCAGGGGACTTTGTTGTAATCGATCAGGGGACTTTGTTATGCTCGATCTGGGGACTTTGTTATACTGGGCCAGGAGACTTTGTTATACTCGATCAGGGGACTTTGTTATACTCGCTCAGGAGGCTTTGTTATACTCGATCAGGGGACTTTCTTATACTCGAGCAGAGGGCTTTGTTATACTCGATCAGGGGACTTTGTTATTCTCGATCAGGAGGCTTTGTTATACTCGATTAGGGGACTTTGCTATACTCGGCCAGGGGACTATTTTATACTTGACCAATGGACTTTGTTGTACTCGATGAGGGGCCATTGTTATACTCGATCAGGTGACTTTTTTATACTCGACCAGAGTACTTTGTTATACTCGATCAAGGGGATATGTTATACCTGATCAGGGGACTTTGTTATACTCAACCAGAGGACTTTGTTATACTCGATCAGGGGACTTTGTTATACTCAATCAGGGGACTTTGTTTTACTCGATTAGGAGCCTTTGTTATACTTGATGAAAGGGCTTTCTTATACTCGACCAGGGGACTTTGTTATACTCGATCAGGGAACTTTGTTATATTCGACCAAGGGACTTTTTTATAATTAATCAGGGGACTTTGTCATTCTCGATCAGTGGACTTTCCTATATTTGACCAATGGACTTTGCTATACTCAATGAGGGGCTTTTGTTATACTCGATGAGGGGCCTTTGTTATACTCGATCAGGGGACTTTGTTATACTCCACCAGGGGACTTTGTTATACTCGATCAGGGGACTTTTTTATACTCGACCAGAGGACTTTGTTATACTAATATCAGGGGACTTTGTTTTTCTCGACCAGGGGACTTTGTTATACTCGACCAGAGGCCTTTGTTATACTCGGTCAGGGGACTTTGCTATAATCGATCAGAGGACTTTGTTATGCTCGATCTGGGGAATTTGTTATACTGGGCCAGGAGACTTTGTTATACTCGATCAGGGGATGTGTTATACTCGATCATGGGGACTTTGTTATACTGGACCAGGGGACTTTGTTATACTCGATCAGGGAACCTTGTTATTCTCGATCAGGGACTTTGTTATACTCGTCGAGGGGGCTTTGTTATACTCGATCAGGGCACTTTGTTATACTCGATCAGGGGACTTTGTCTTACTCGATCAGGGCCCTTTGCTATACTCGACCAGGGGACTTTGTTATACACGACCATGGGACTTTGTTATTCTCGATTAGGCGGCTTTGTTATACTCAATCAGGGGACATTGTTATACTCGATTAGGGGCCTTTGTTATACTCGATCAGGGGCATTTGTTATACTAGTTGAGGGACTTTGTTATACTCGATTAGGGGCCTTTTTAGACTGGATCACGGACCTTTGTTATACTCAATCAGGGGCCTTTGTTATACTCGATCAGGGGACTTTGTTATACTCGACCAGGGGACTTTGTTATACTCGATCAGGGGACTTTTTTTATACTCGACCAGAGGACTTTGTTATACTAATATCAGGGGACTTTGTTATTCTCGACCAGGGGACTTTGTTATACTCGACCAGAGGCCTTTGTTATACTCGGTCAGGTGACTTTGTTATAATCGATCAGAGGACTTTGTTATGCTCGATCTGGGGACTTTGTTATTCTCGATTAGGCGGCTTTGATATACTCAATCAGGGGCCTTTGTTATACTCGACCAGAGGACTTTGTTATACTAATATCAGGGGACTTTGTTATTCTCGACCACGGGACTTTTTTATACTTGACCAATGGACTTTGTTATACTCGATGAGGGGCCTTTGTTATACTTGACCAGGGGCCTTTGTTATACTCGATTAGAAAGCTTTGTTATACTCGACCATGGGACTTTTTTATACTCCACCAGGGACTTTGTTATACTCGATCAGGGGATATGTTTTACTCGATCAGGGAACTTTGTTATACTCGGTTCAGGGTACTTTGTTGTATTTGTCTAGTGGGCTTTGTTTTACTAGGATGAGGGGACTTTGTTATACTCGATCAGGGGACTTTGTCATACTCGATCAGGGCCCTTTGTTTTACTCGACCAGGGACTTTGTTGTAATCATATCAGGGGACTTTGTTATGCTCGATCTGGGGACGTTGTTATACTGGGCCAGGAGACCTTGTTATACTCGAACAGGGGATATGTTATACTTGATCAGGGGACTTTGTTATACTGGACCCGGGGACTTTGTTATACTCGATCAATGGACTTTGTTATACTCGATCAGGGGACTTTGTTATACTCGACCAGAGGCCTTTGTTATACTCGGTCAGGGGACTTTGTTATAATCGCTCAGGGGACTTTGTTATACTCGATCAGGGGACTTTGTTATACTCGTCCAGGGGTCTTTGTTATACTCGATCAGGGGACTTTCTTATACTCGATCAGGGGACTTTGTCTTACTCGATCAGGGTCTTTTGCTATACTCGACCAGGGGACTTTATTATAATCAATCAGGGGACTTTGTTATGCTCGATATGGGGACTTTGTTATACTGGGCCCAGGGACTTTTTTATACTCGATCAGCGGACTTTGTTATACTGGACCAGGTGACTTTTTTATACTCGATCAGGGGACTTTGTTATACTCGATCAGGGTACTTTTGTTATGCTCAATCAGGGGACTTTGTTATACTCGACCAGGGGCCTTTGTTATACTCGATCACTTGACTTTGTTTTACTCGATAAGGGGACTTTGTTATACTCGTCCAGGGGGCTTTGTTATACTCGATTACAAAACTTTGTTATACTCCACCAGGGACTTTGTTATTGTCGATCAGGGGATATGTTATACTCGATCAGGGGAATTTGTTATACTCGGTTTGGGGACTTTGTTATACTCGTCTAGTGGGCTTTGTTATACTAGGATCAGGGGACTTCGTTATACTCGAACAGGGGACTTTGTCTTACTCGATCAGGGCTCTTTGTTATACTCGACCAGGGGACTTTGTTGTAATCGATCAGGGGAGTTTGTTATGCTCGATCTGGGGACTTTGTTATACTGGGCCAGGAGACTTTGTTATACTCGATCAGGGGACTTTGTTATACTCGCTCAGGAGGCTTTGTTATACTCGATCAGGGGACTTTCTTATACTCGAGCAGGGGGCTTTGTTATACTCGATCAGGGGACTTTGTTATACTCGATCAGGAGGCTTTGTTATACTCGATCAGAGGACTTTCCTATACTCGACCAGGGGACTATTTTATACTAGACCAATGGACTTTGTTGTACTCGATGAGGGGCCATTGTTATACTCGATCAGGGGATTTTTTTATACTCGACCAGAGTACTTTGTTATACTCGATCAAGGGGATATGTTATACCCGATCAGGGGACTTTGTTATACTCAACCAGAGGACTTTGTTATACTCGATTAGGCGGCTTTGTTATACTCAATCAGGGGACTTTGTTATACTCGATGAGGGGCCTTTGTTATACTCGATCAGGGGACTTTTTTATACTCGACCAGAGTACTTTGTTATACTCGATCAAGGGGATATGTTATACCCGATCAGGGGACTTTGTTATACTCAATCAGGAGACTATGTTTTACTCGATGAGGGGCCTTTGTTATACTCGATGAGGGGGCTTTCTTATACTCGACCAGGGGACTTTGTTATACTCGATCAGGGAACTTTGTTGTACTCGACCAGGGGACTTTTTTATAATTAATCAGGGGACTTTGTCATACTCGATCAGTGGACTTTCCTATGTTTGACCAATGGACTTTGCTATACTCAATGAGAGGCTTTTGTTATACTCGATGAGGGGCCTTTGTTATACTCGATCAGGGGACTTTGTTATACTCGAGCAGGGGACTTTGTTATACTCGATCAGGAGCCTTTGTTATACTAGATGAGGGACTTTGTTATACTCGATTAGGGGCCTTTTTAGACTCGAGCGCGGACCTTTGTTATACTCAATCAGGGGACTTTGTTATACTCGATCAGGGGACTTTTTTATACTTGACCAATGGACTTTGTTATACTCGATGAGGGGCCTTTGTTATACTTGACCAGGGGCCTTTGTTATACTCGATTAGAAAGCTTTGTTATACTCGACCAGGGGACTTTTTTATACTCTACCATGGACTTTGTTATACTCGATCAGGGGATATGTTTTACTCGATCAGGGGACTTGTTATACTCGGATCAGGGGATTTTGTTGTATTTGTCTAGTGGGCTTTGTTATACTAGGATGAGGGGACTTTGTTATACTCGATCAGGGGACTTTGTCTTACTCGATGAGGGACCTTTGTTATACTCGACCAGGGGACTTTGTTGTAATCGATCAGGGGACTTTGTTATGCTCGATCTGGGAACGTTTTTATACTAGGCCAGGAGACCTTGTTATACTCGAATAGGGGATATGTTATACTCGATCAGGGGACTTTGTTATACTGGACCCGGGGGCTTTGTTATACTCGATCAGTGGACTTTGTTATACTCGATCAGGGACTTTGTTATTCTCGTCCAGGTGGACTTTGTTAAACTCGACCAGAGGCCTTTGTTATACACGGTCAGGGGACTTTGTTATAATCGATCAGGGACTTTGTTATGCTCGATCTAGGGATTTGTTATACTTCGCCAGGAGACTTTGTTATACTCGATCAGGGGATGTGTTATACTCGATCAGGGGACTTTGTTATACTGGACCAGGGGACTTTGTTATACTCGATCAGGGGACTTTGTTATACTCGATCAGGGGACTTTGTTATACTCGTCCAGGGGGCTTTGTTATACTCGATCAGGGGAATTTGTTATACTCGATCAGGGGACTTTGTTATACTCGATAAGTTAAACTTGCTATACTCGATCAGGGAACTTTTGTTATACTCGATCAGAAGACTTTCTTATACTCGCCCAGAGGACTTTGTTATACTCGACCAGGGGCCTTTGTTATACTCGATTAGAAAACTTTATTATAATCGACCAGAACACTTTGTTATACTCGATGAAGGGACTTTTGTTATACTCGATCAGGGGACTTTGTTATACTCGACCAGGGGCCTTTGTTATACTCGATCACCGGACTTTGTTATACTCGATAAGGTAACTTTGTTATACTCGATAAGGGGAATTTGTTAGACTCGAACAGGGGACTTAGTTATACTCGACCAGGGGACTTTGTTATACTCGATTAGGCGGCTTTGTTAAACTCGATCGGGGGCCTTTGTTATACTAGATCAGTGGACTCTGTTATACTCGATGAGGGGCCTTTTTTGGACTCGATCAGGGGCCTTTGTTTTACTCGATCAGGGGATTTTGTTAACTCGATCAGGGGACTTTCTTATACTTGAGCAGGGGGCTGTGTTATACTCGATCAGGGGACTTTGTTATACTCGATGAGGAGGCTTTGTTATACTCGATCAGGTGACTTTGCCTTACTCGACCAGGGGACTTTGTTATACTCGACTTAGGGACTTTTTTATACTTGACCAATGGACTTTGTTATACTCGATGATGGGCCTTTGTTATACTCGATGAGGGGCCTTATTTATACTAGATCAGGGGACTTTGTTATACTCGATTAGGGGCCTTTTTTAGACTCGACTACGGGCCTTTGTTATACTCAATCAGGGGACTTTGTTATACTCGATCAGGGGACTTACTTATACTCAAGCAGTGGGCTTTGTTATACTCGATCAGGGGACTTTGTTATACTCGCTCAGGAGGCTCTGTTATATTCGATCAGGAGACTTTGTTATACTCTATGAGGAGGCTTTGTTATACTCTACGAGGGGCCTTTGTTATACTTGACCAGGGGCCTTTGTTATACTTGACCAGGGGCCTTTGTTATACTCGATTAGAAAACTTTGTTATACTCGACCAGGGGACTTTGTTATACTCCACCAGGGACTTTGTTATTGTCGATCAGGGGATATGTTATACTCGATCAGGGGACTTTGTTATACTCGGTTCACGGGACATTGTTATACTCGTCTAGTGGGCTTTGTTATACTAGGATCAGGGGACTTCGTTATACTCGAACAGGGGACTTTGTCTTACTCGATCAGGGCCCTTTGTTATACTCGACCAGGGGACTTTGTTGTAATCGATCAGGGGACTTTGTTATGCTCGATCTGGGGACTTTGTTATCCTGGGCCAGGAGACTTTGTTATACTCGATCAGGGGACTTTGTTATACTCGCTCAGGAGGCTTTGTTATACTCGATCAGGGGACTTTCTTATACTCGAGGAGGGGGCTTTGTTATACTCGATCAGGGGACTTTGTTATACTCGATCAGGAGACTTTGTTGTACTCGACCAGGGGACTATTTTATACATGACCAATGGACTTTGTTGTACTCGATGAGGGGCCATTGTTATACTCGATCAGGGGACTTTTTTATACTCGACCAGAGTACTTTGTTATACTCGATCAAGGGATATGTTATACCCGATCAGGGGACTTTGTTATACTCAATTAGGAGACTATGTTTTACTCGATTAGGGGCCTTTCTTATCCTCGATGAGGGGGCTTTCTTATACTCGACCAGGGGACTTTGTTATACTCGATCAGGGAACTTTGTTGTACTCGACCAGGGGACTTTTTTATAATTAATCAGGGGACTTTGTCATACTCGATCATTGGACTTTCCTATATTTGACCAATGGACTTTGCTATACTCAATGAGGGGCTTTTGTTATACTCGATGAGGGGCCTTTGTTATACTCGATCAGGGGACTTTGTTATACTCGAGCAGGGGACTTTGTTATACTTGATCAGGGGACTTTTTTATACTCGACCAGAGGAATTTGTTATACTAATATCAGGGGATTTTGTTATTCTCATGACCAGGGATTTCGTTATACTCGACCAGAGGCTCCTTTGTTGCACTCGGGATCATGGACCTTGCCATACCGACCAGGACCTTTGGTTATACCAGATCAGGTACTGCTTATAATTTCGACCACGGACTTTTACTTTAACTAATGGACTTTGTTATACTCGATGAGGGGCCTTTGTTATACTTGACCAGGGGCCTTTGTTATACTCGATTAGAAAGCTTTGTTATACTCGACCAAGGGACTTTTTTATACTCCACTTGGGACTTTGTTAAACTCGAACAGGGATTATGTTATACTTGACCAGGGGGCTTTGTTATACTGGACCCGGGGACTTTGTTATACTCGATCAGTGGACTTTGTTATACTCGATCAGGGGACTTTGTTATTCTCGACCAGGGGACTTTGTTATACTCGACCAGAGGCCTTTGTTATACTCGGTCAGGGGACTTTCTTATAATCGATCAGGGGCTTTGTTATGCTCCATCTAGGGACTTTGTTATACTTCGCCTGGAGACTTTGTTATAATCGATCAGGGGATGTGTTATACTCGATCAGGGGACTTTGTTATACTGGACCAGGGGACTTTGTTATACTCGATGAGGGGACTTTGTTATACTCGATCAGGGAACTTTGTTATACTTATACTCGTACAGGGGGCTTT
>NW_024716965.1:0-11474 GCF_018991925.1 Homarus americanus | reverse complement strand
AAGGCAATTGTTGCCATTTATTGTTTTCGCCCACTGCTGCCATTATTCTCATATAAGGCAATTGTTGCCTTTTTTTGTTTTTGCCCCACTGCTGCCATTAATCACATATAAGGCAATTGTTGCCATTTTTGGTTTTCGTCCCTCTGCTGCAGTTAATGGCATATAAGGCAATTGTTGCCATTTTTTGTTTTCGCCTAACTGCACCCATTAATCTCATATAAGGCAATTGTTGCCATTTTTTATTGTCGCCCTCTGCTGCATTAATCACATATAAGGCAATTGCTGCCATTTTTTGTTTACGCCCCACTGCTGCCATTAAGCACATATAAGGCAATTGCTGCCATTTTTGTTTTCGCCTCTCTGCTGCCATTTATCACATATTAGGCAATTGTTGCCATTTTTTGTTTTCGCCCCATTGCTGCCATTAATCACATATAAGGTAATTGTTGCCATTTTTTTTCGATACACTGCTGCCATTAATCACATATAAGGCAATAGTTGCCATTTTTTGTTTTCGTCCCTCTGCTGCCGTTAATCGCATATAAGGAAACTGTTGCCATTTTTTGTTTTCGCCCCACTGCTGCCGTTAATCAGATATAAGGCAATTGTTGCCATTTTTCGTTTTCGTCCCTTACTGCCGGTAATCGCATATAAGGCATTTGTTGCCATTATGGTTTTCGCCCCACTGCTGCCATTAATCACATATAAGGCAATTGTTGCCATTTTTTATTGTCGCCCCTCTGTTGCCATTAATCACATATAAGGCAACTGTTGCCATTTTTTGTTTTCGCCCCACTGCTGCCATTAATCACATATAAGACAATTGTTGCCATTTTTCGTTTTCGTCCCTTACTGCCGGTGATCGCATATAAGGCAATTGTTGCCATTATGGTTTTCGCGCCACTGCTGCCATTAATCACATATAAGGCAATTGTTGCCATTTTTTATTGTCGCCCCTCTGTTGCCATTAATCACATATAAGGCAATTGTTGCCATTTTTTGTTTTCGCCCTACTGCTGTCAGCATCGTATTATATAAGTAACTTGTTGCCATTTTGTTTTTCGCCCACTTGCCGTCAAGACCGCGTTATATGTAATTGTTGCCATTTCTTGTTTTCGCCCCTCTGCTGCCGGTAATCGCATATAAGGCAATTGTTGCCATTTTTTGTTTTTATCCCTCTGCCGCCATTAATCACATATAAGGCAATTGTTGCCATTTTTGTTTCGTCCCTATGCTGCCGTTAATCGCATATAAGGCAATTGCTGCCATTTTTGTTTTTCGCTCCACTGCTGCCATTAATCACATATAAGGCAATTGTTGCCATTTATTGTTTTCGCCCCACTGCTGCCATTATTCACATATAAGGCAATTGTTGCCTTTTTTTGTTTTTGCCCCACTGCTGCCATTAATCACATATAAGGCAATTGTTGCCATTTTTGGTTTTCGTCCCTCTGCTGCAGTTAATGGCATATAAGGCAATTGTTGCCATTTTTTGTTTTCGCCTCACTGCACCCATTAATCTCATATAAGGCAATTGTTGCCATTTTTTATTGTCGCCCTCTGCTGCATTAATCACATATAAGGCAATTGCTGCCATTTTTCGTTTTCGCCCCACTACTGCCATTAAGCACATATAAGGCAATTGCTGCCATTTTTGTTTTCGCCGCTCTGCTGCCATTTATCACATATTAGGCAATTGTTGTCATTTTTTGTTTTCGCCCCATTGCTGCCATTAATCACATATAAGGTAATTGTTGCCATTTTTTTTCGCTCCACTGCTGCCATTAATCACATATAAGGCAATTGTTGCCATTTTTTGTTTTCGTCCCTCTGCTGCCGTTAATCGCATATAAGGCAACTGTTGCCATTTTTTGTTTTCGCCCCACTGCTGCCATTAATCACGTATAAGGCAATTGTTGCCATTTTTTGTTTTCGTCCCTCTGCTGCTATTAATCACATATAAGGCAATTGTCGCCACTTTTTGTTTTCGCCCCACTGCTGCCATTAATCACATTTAAGGCAATTGTTGCCATTTTTTGTTTTCTTCCCTCTGCTGCCGCTAATCGCATATAAGGCAATTGTTGCCATTTTTTGTTTTCGCCCCACTGCTGCCATTAATGACATACAAGGCAATTGTTGCCATTTTTTGTTTTCGTCCCTCTGCTGCCGTTGTTACGCCGTCTCTTAATTTACTTAAATATCCAGGTTCTAGGCGTAACCAAACAAAAAGTGAAGTAAATTATAAGAGAATAAAAATAAATAAAGTAAACCTTTAAGAATTTAATGGATTAAATATTAACACAATAAAGAGCCTCGTAGGCTGTCACAACAAATTGATTCACCATCGAAACTTTTAAGACACAAGTGATACAAAACATCGAAACATCAAAAGAATAAAAATAAAGCATTGGATTACGTTAACACTGCATAAACATATAAAAACTATCACTGAAATTAACTAACGTGAAACAACACTGAATTACTTGAATACAACTAAGCAAATACTGATGGACACAAACAGAGACATAAATAGGTACTCACATAGATATACCACATTGGTGGCGACAGGAACAACACAAATAAATTAAGTATAAGTAACAAGTGACACTCAAAGGATGTGGACTGTATGACAAGAGGACTGAACTAACTCAAGTCAGTTGGTGGGTCCTATATATAAGGTCGGCTCCTGCCACGCGACCCGCCGGTGGGTCGTTTAACGATGCAGATGGTCGTTAGAGAACAAAGAATGCTGGTTACAATACAAAATAAAGAAATAAGATGGGCTTGAACAAATAATGACAGTTAAAACCTTAACAGCACAGGGTAAGGTGACTAAAATATATAATAGTAAATTTAACACATCATTACAGGAATAATATGGAATATGGGAGCATGTTATATATAAAAAAATAGAAAAAAGTTAGACACGGTCGTAACACTTCCCCCCATAAAATAAAATTTTGCTTGCGCAAATTTTGATATGACAAGTGTTCCGACACCTTGAAGTCCAACAAAAAATATTACCCTTCTTCAACAAATCAGTAAGGGGTAGTGCCAACTCGGCAAAATTACAAATATATCTCTGGTAATAACCCACACAACCCAAAAATCTACGGACTTGTCGTTTGTTACATAGAACAAGCATCTAAGAATTAGTGTCACACCTTGCTGTGGGAGGAGCAAGTTTCCAACCCAATTACATGTCTCGGATACAAAAGTTGAGCACAAACAAATTCTGACTTAGCAAAGTTTATAACAAACAAGTCCTACATTTCCTAACTCAGTGAAGAGAGCGTCTAGCTGACATACTGTAAATGGTCTGACCAAGCGTCAGAAAAAAATTACATCTAAATATACTACACAACCAGGACAATTGGCGGACTCGTAACTTCAGCCTTTGAAAGGTAGCAGGGGCACTGCAAAGCCCAAAAGGCATAACATTAAATTTATAGTTCTTACCTAATGCCACAAAACTGGATATGTCTTTAACACAACGGGTCAATGGTACTTGCCAAAACCCTCGAAGGCAATCAATCTTAGAGAGGAACTTGGCGTTCCCGATTGCTTCGATGCAGTCGTCGACTCTTGGTAGAGGGAAGATGTCCTTGCTGGTGACGGCGTTGACCGTGAGGAAGTCAATGCAGAATCGAAGAGTGCCGTCCTTCTTTGGTACTAGAGTGACTGGTGAGCACCACTCGCTGGTAGGGAGCCTGCTTGATAGGCTTAGCAGAACCAACAACAACATCATGCACCACGGCCGTGGTACAGCCAGGCCTGTCTTGGAAGACAAGAGGATGTTGTTGGATGGCGGTCAGCACGTCAGCCTTCTGGTGTCCCGGTAGACGCTGTAGCTTCTCCTGCAACTCCACGGAGTTGGACTGCCAAACCCTGACTGATGACAGGGCGAGTGGACTTGCCCTTTCTTTTTCCTCTTCTTTCTCACCGTCTACCAAGAAAGTGTCAACGGCATACACGGGAACTGGATCATCAGCAACAAATGGGGTGCTGGGCGTGTGTGGTACAGCTTGATGGTGTTGATGCGACATAAGCGCTGTAGTCGGCGCCTGTCAGGGGTAGAGATAATATAATTCGTGGGGGCTTACCTTCTTCACCACTCTATATGGCCCACTGAACTTCGCATGGAGCCGCTGTCCATGTCTCAGCAAGAGAATGAGAACTTGATCTATCTGGAACTGTGTCTGGCCCGCTTGTCGTACCATGTCTTGGTCTGCGACTGCTTAAGTGGTCTGCGGCAAGGCTCCAACATCTTAGAAGCTTCTCTCTAACATCTACTAAACTTAATACATTAATGCTCTCTTCACTACTCCCTAACAATGAACTATTCCCAACTGTGTTAGAGCTTCCTTGAAAACTTTTCCTACAAAATATGAAGCACCGTCCGTTTGAACACGGTACGGCAACCCGAAGTGACTAAACAGGTCAAACAAACATTTAACAAGGGCCTTAGCAGTAACTTTCCTAAGAGGTACAGCATAAAACACAGTCTTGACTTAAATATCTCGTGGTAGGGCCTGAATCATTGGCAGGATCGGACACCAGGTCAAACAAGAGCCGTAATGAAACTTCTTGCTCTTGCGCAGCAAATAAAGCAACTCTCCCGGTCACAGCATTAACTGAGGAAGAAATGTCTTGGAAAAATTGGATTAGCAAAACGTCCTTCTAAGGACAGTGAATTATCTACATCAGGAGTTATATTATGATCATTAGTCATTAACAAAAAACGAGTCACAGCACACAAGGGAAAACACCGGGCATATCATCTTCAAGCTGTTGCAGCAAATCGTTACCGAGTATGAGGTCCACTCTTTAGCAACAAGGAGACTTGACACGTACTAACACAGGCAGCTCGTGCTCACCGGCTACGTTTAGCTATACCTGAAAACCAAAGGAGCTGCACCTTTACCCCAAAGGGCGCCCAAAACCACGTTTTGTCAGTCTTCCTAGCCGCAACAACACCCTCTTTGATGAGAGTTTGGAGACAACCCGAGTCTCTCAAAATAGTGACTGGTGTTTCGACACCGTCATCTTCTACCGTGCCTTGTGACAAAAAGGGACTAAAGGTACCAACGTCTGGGTCCTTCGCAAAACTCTCCTGGAAAAGATCAAAGTCTCGTGAGGCGAGAACCGAAACTGCAACCTCTCGTGCTTCACCTTATTTGGCTGCGGCCTTGTCCAACAAAAATACGCCTTATGACCCGGCTTTCCACAAAAACTACAATTAAATTAGAAAATTAGGACGCCCCATTAGGTGGCGAACGAGTCCATCTCCTCTTGTCATGTACAAAATTATTACGCACAAAATTACCATTGTTAGTCCTACCATGCCTCAAAACAAATCCATCAGCATGCTTAGAAAAAAAATCACGTGTCCAAAGGTCGTTAGTGAATCCTGGCAAGGTCGCCAAAACTGCTACGCCGTCTCTTAATTTACTTAAATATCCAGGTTCTAGGCGTAACCAAACAAAAAGTGAAGTAAATTAAAAGAGAATAAAAAATAAAGTAAACCTTTAAGAATTTAATTGATTAAATATTAACACAATAAAGAGCCTCGTAGGCTGTCACAACAAATTGATTCACCATAGAAACTTTTAAGACACAAGTGATACAAAACATCGAAACATCAAAAGAGTAAAAATAAAGCATTGGATTACGTTAACACTGCATAAACATATAAAAACTAACACTGAAATTAACTAACGTGAAACACTGAATTACTTGAATACAACTAAGCAAATACTGATGGACACAAACAGAGACATAAATAGGTACTCACATAGATATACCACATTGGTGGCGACAGGAACAACACAAATAAATTAAGTTTAAGTAACAAGTGACACTCAAAGGATGTGTACTGTATGACAAGAGGACTGAACTAACTCAAGTCAGTTGGTGGGTCCTATATATAAGGTCGGCTCCCGCCACGCGACCCGCCGGTGGGTCGTTTAACGATGCAGATGGTCGTTAGAGAACAAAGAATGCTGGTTACAATACAAAATAAAGAAATAAGATGGGCTTGAACAAATAATGACAGTTAAAACCTTAACAGCACAGGGTAAGGTGACTAGAATATATAATAGTAAATTTAACACATCATTACAAGAATAATATGGAACATGGGAGCATGTTATATATAAAAAAAAATAGAAAAAATACGACACGGTCGTAACACCGTTAATCGCATATAAGACAATTGTTGCCATTTTTTTTTTCGTCCCGCTGCTGCTATTAATCACATATAAGGCAATTGTTGCCATTTTATGTTTTCGTCCCTCTGCTGCCATTAATCACATATAAGGCAATTGTTGCCATTTTTTTTCGCCCCTCTGCTGCCATTAATCACATATAATGCATTTGTTGCCATTTTTTGTTTTCGTCCCTCTGCTGCCGTTAATCATATATAAGGCAATTGTTGTCATTTTTTGTTTTCGTCCCTCTGCTGCCGTTAATCGCATATAAAGCAATTGTTGCCATTTTTTGTTTTCGCCCCACTGCTGTAATTAATCACATGTAAGGCAATTGTTGCCATTTTTTGTTTTCGCCCCTCTGCTGCCATTAATCACAAATAAGGCAATTGTTGCCATTTTATTTTTCCGCCCCACTTCTGCCATTAATCACATATAAGGCAATTGTTGCCATTTTTTGTTTTCGCCCCTCTGCTGAAATTAATCACATATAATGCAATTGTTGCCATTTTTTATTTTCGTCCCTCTGCTGCCGTTAATCACATATAAGGCAATTGTTGTCATTTTTTGTTTTCGTCCCTCTGCTGCCGTTAATCGCATATAAAGCAATTGTTGCTACTTTTTGTTTTCACCCCACTGCTGCCATTAATCACATTTAAGGCAATTGTTGCCATTTTTTGTTTTCGTCCCTCTGCTGCCGCTAATCGCATGTAAGGCAATTGTTGCCATTTTTTGTTTTTGCCCCCACTGTTGCCATTAATCACATATAAGGCAATTGTTGCCATTTATTGTTTTCGCCCCACTGCTGCCATTAATAAAATATAAGGCAATTGTTGCCATTTTTTGTTTTCGTCCCTCTGCTGCCATTAATCACATATAAGGCAATTGTTGTCATTTTTTGTTTTCGTCCCTCTGCTGCCGTTAATCGCATATACAAGTAAAGCAATTGTTGCCATTTTTTGTTTTCGCCCCACTGCTGCCAATAACCACAAATAAGGCAATTGTTGCCATTTCTTGCTTTCGCCCCTCTACTGCCATTAATCACATATAATGCACTATTAAGTATTTGTCCTCTGCTGCTGTTAATCATATAAGGCAATTGTTGTCATTTTTTGTTTTCGCCCCTCTGCTGCCATTAATCACATATAATGCAATTGTTGCCATTTTTTGTTTTCGTCCCTCTGCTGCCGTTAATCACATATAAGGCAATTATTGTCATTTTTGTTTTCGTCCCTCTGCTGCCGTTAATCGCATATAAAGCAATTATTGCCATTTTTTGTTTTCGCCCCACTGCTGCCAATAATCACAAATAAGGCAATTGTTGCCATTTTTTGCTTTCGCCCCTCTGCTGCCATTATTCACATATAATGCAATTATTGCCATTTTTTGTTTTCGCCCCACTGCTGCCATTAATCACATAGAAGGCAATTGTTGCCATTTTTTGTTTTCGCACCACTGCTGCCATTAATCACATATAAGGCAGTTGTTGCCGTTTTTTGTTTTCGCACCACTGCTGCCATTAATCACATATAAGGCAATTGCTGCCCTTTTTTGTTTTCGCCTCACTGCTGCCATTAATCACATAAGTAATTATTTTTTGTTTTCTTCCTACTCCTGCCATTAATCACATATAAGTCAATTGTTGCCATATTCGTTTTCGCCCCACTGCTGCCATTAATCACATATAAGGCAATTGTTGCCTCATTTTTCGTCCCTATGCTGCCGGTAATCACATATAAGGCAATTGTTGTCATTTTTTGTTTTCGCCCCACTGCTGCCATTAATTACATATAAGGCAATTGTTGCCATTTTTTTTTCGCTCCACTCCTGCCATTAATCACATATAGCAGTTGCTGCCGTTTGTTTCGCACCACATATTATTAATCATAATATTATAATTGCTGTTCTTTTTGTTTTCGCCCCACTGCGCTATTAACTGTATTATATGCGGCAATTGTTGCCATTTTTTTTCGCTCCACTCCTGCCATTAATCACATATAAGGCAATTGTTGCCATTTTTTGTTTTCACCCCACTATTGCCATTATTCACATATAAGGCAATTGTTGCCATTTTCTGTTTTTACCCCACTGCTGCCAATAATTACATATAAGGCAATTGTTGCCATTTTTCGTTTTCGTCCCTCTGCTGCCGTTAATCGCATATAAGGCAATTGTTGCCATTTATTGTTTTCGCCCCACTGCTGCCATTATTCTCATATAAGGCAATTGTTGCCCTTTTTGTTTTTGCCCCACTGCTGCCATTAATCACATATAAGGCAATTGTTGCCATTTTTTGTTTTCGTCCCTCTGCTGCAGTTAATGGCATATAAGGCAATTGTTGCCATTTTTTGTTTTCGCCTAACTGCACCCATTAATCTCATATAAGGCAATTGTTGCCATTTTTTATTGTCGCTCTCTGCTGCATTAATCACATATATGGCAATTGTTGCCATTTTTTGTTTTCGCCCCACTGCTGCCATTAAGCACATATAAGGCAATTGCTGCCATTTTTGTTTTCGCCGCTCTGCTGCCATTTATCACATATTAGGCAATTGTTGCCATTTTTTGTTTTCGCCCCATTGCTGCCATTAATCACATATAAGGTAATTGTTGCCATATTTTTCGCTCCACTGCTGCCATTAATCACATATTAGGCAATAGTTGCCATTTTTTGTTTTCGTCCCTCTGCTGCCGTTAATCGCATATAAGGCAACTGTTGCCATTTTTCGTCTTCGTCCCTTACTGCCGGTAATCGCATATAAGGCATTTGTTGCCATTATGGTTTTCGCCCCACTGCTGCCATTAATCACATATAAGGCAATTGTTGCCATTTTTTATTGTCGCCCCTCTGTTGCCATTAATCACATATAAGGCAATTGTTGCCATTTTTTGTTTTCGCCCCACTACTGCCATTAATCACATATAACGCAACTGTTGCCATTTTTCGTTTTAGTCCCTTACTGCCGGTGATAGTATATAAGGCAATTGATGCCATTATGGTTTTCGCCCCACTGCTGCCATTAATCACATATAAGGCAATTGTTGCCATTTTTTATTGTCGCCCCTCTGTTGCCATTAATCACATATAAGGCAATTGTTGCCATTTTTTGTTTTCGCCCATTGCTGCCATTAATCACATATAAGGTAATTGTTGCCATTTTTTTTCGCTCCACTGCTGCCATTAATCACATATAAGGCAATTGTTGCCATTTTTTGTTTTCATCCCTCTGCTGCCGTTAATCTCATATAGGGCAACTGTTGCCATTTTTTGTTTTCGCCCCACTGCTGCCGTTAATCAGATATAAGGCAATTGTTGCCATTTTTCGTTTTCGTCCCTTACTGCCTGTAATCGCATATAAGGCAATTGTTGCCATTATGGTTTTCGCCCCACTGCTGCCATTAATCACATATAAGGCAATTGTTGGTATTTTTTGTTTTCGTCCAGCTGCTGCCATTAATCACATATAATGCAATTGTTGCCATTTTTTGTTCTTGCCCTACTGCTTCCATTAATCACATATAAGGCAATTGTTGCCATTTTTTGTTTTCGCCTCTCTGCTTCCATTAATCATATATAAGGCAATTGTTGCCGATTTTTGTTTTCGCCCCACTGCTGCCATTAATCACATTTAAGGCAATTGTTGCCATTTTTTTGTTTTCGTCCCTCTGCTGCCGTTAATCCCATATTAGGCAATTGTTGCCATTTTTTGTTTCCGCCCCACTGCGGCCATTAATCACATATAAGGCAATTGTTGCCATTTTTCGTTTTCGTCCCTTACTGCCGGTAATCGCATATAAGGTAATTGTTGCCATTTTTTGTTTTCGTCCCTCTGCTGCCGTTAATCACATGTAAGGCAATTGTTGCCATTGTTTGTTTTCGTCCCTCTGCTGCCGTTAATCCCATATAAAGCAATTGTTGCCATTTTTTGTTTTCGCCCCTTTGCTGAAATTAATCACATATTAGGCAATTGTTGCCATTTTTTGTTTTCACCCTCTGCTGCCGTTAATCACATGCAAGGCAATTTTGCCATTTTTTGTTTTCGCCCCAATGCTGCCATTAATCACATATATGGCAATTGTTGTCATTATTTGTTTTCGCCCCACTGCTGCCATTAATCACATATTAGGCAATTGTGCCATTTTTCGTTTTCTGGCCCTCTGCTGCCATTAATCACATATAAGGCAATTGTTGCCATTTTGTTTCGCCCTGCTGCCGTTAATCAGATATAAAACCGTTATTTGCGTTTTCGTTTTCGTCCCTTACTGCCTGTAATCGCATATAAGGCAATTGTTGCCATTATGGTTTTCGCCCCACTGCTGCCATTAATCACATATAAGGCAATTGTTGACATTTTTTGTTTTCGTCCCTCTGCTGTTATTAATCACATATAAGGCAATTGTTGCCATTTTTTGTTTACGTCCAGCTGCTGCCATTAATCACATATAATGCAATTGTTACCATTTTTTGTTCTTGCCCTACTGCTTCCATTAATCACATATAAGGCAATTGTTGCCATTTTTTGTTTTCGCCCCTCTGCTTCCATTAATCATATATAAGGCAATTGTTGCCATTTTTTGTTTTCGTCCCTCTGCTGCCGTCAATCGCATATAAGGCAATTGTTGCCATTTTTGGTTTTCGTCCCTTACTGCCGGTGATCGCATATAAGGCAATTGTTGCCGATTTTTGTTTTCGCCCCACTGCTGCCATTAATCACATTTAAGGCAATTGTTGCCATTTTTTTGTTTTCGTCCCTCTACTGCCGTTAATCCCATATAAGGCAATTGTTGCCATTTTTTGTTTCCGCCCCACTGCGGCCATTAATCACATATAAGGCAATTGTTGCCATTTTTTGTTTTCACCCCTCTGCTCTATTAATCACATATAAGGCAATTGTTGCCATTTTTTGTTTTCGTCCCTCTGCTGCCGTTAATCTCATATAGGGCAACTGTTGCCATTTTTTGTTTTCGCCCCACTGCTGCCGTTAATCAGATATAAGGCAATTGTTGCCATTTTTCGTTTTCGTCCCTTACTGCCTGTAATCGCATATAAGGCAATTGTTGCCATTATGGTTTTCGCCCCACTGCTGCCATTAATCACATATAAGGCAATTGTTGACATTTTTTGTTTTCGTCCCTCTGCTGTTATTAATCACATATAAGGCAATTGTTGCCATTTTTTGTTTACGTCCAGCTGCTGCCATTAATCACATATAATGCAATTGTTGCCATTTTTTGTTTACGTCCAGCTGCTGCCATTAATCACATATA
>NW_024716964.1:0-13055 GCF_018991925.1 Homarus americanus | reverse complement strand
ATTGCTGGAATCCTTGCAAGACAGCAAATAATTTGAATATAAACATCATATATTTTGCACAAGAGATAAAAATTAATCACCTGTATCACATTACAGTAGTGATTTAAGAGTTCTAGTGTATATGTACAGGTGTATAATGTGGATGAGACTGGATTAATTTGAAGAAAATTCCAAATAGAACAAACATTACCTAAGAGGAGAAGAGTCACACTGCACCGACAACATGCTCCTTTTTTAAAACAACCTAATGACTGCTAACTGGGATCTTGTCTATGCCTCCGACATCCCTAACGTAAGCAGCTGCAACTTCTCTTGCATCTTCAATGCTTGCTTTGATAAATGCTTCCCGCTCAAGACTAAGTCAGTGAAAACTGTATCCATTTCCAAACCCTATATCAAACTCCAAAGGAAATTTGTAAAAGGACCCATAACTTTCGGTGATGCTTACCGAAGTATCAGAAATAGAGTAACTCAAGCAGTTAGAAATGCTAGACGTAGCTATTATACAAATAAGCTCCAGTCAGCATCAGGCGACGGTAAGAAAACCTGGAATGTCATAAATTCTATTCAGAACAGGAACACTCAGCCTTCGGCCCCCCCCACTCAGTTTATATCATCAATGATTCAGTTGTAATGGAACCCTCCCTCATTGCCAACCACTTCAATGAATATTTTATTAATGTTGGCAAAAATCTTGCAGAGCATCCCTGATCACCATGAGGAATTTAGAGCCTACCTGCAAAACAGACAGCAAAATGAGCTGTTCTTATCCCCTGTCTCAGCAGATTAATTACCGTACTGGCCATTATTAAAATTTCCAAAGATGCAGCAGCAGGCAAAGACAATATACCAATGAGTATCATTAAGAAAGTAGCCCACTTATTACTACCTGTTCTCCTACACATTTGTAACTCCTCCTTCACTAGTGGTGTCTTTCTGGATAAACTAAAAATTGCTAAACTTCACCAAACATATAAAAAATTTGGGGACAAAGTTCTCTTCAAGAATTACTGCCCCATATCAGTCCTCCCAGCCTTGAGTAAGATACTGGAGAAGCTAGCATGTAGTAGACTAAATTCCTTCCGCAATACCAATAACATCTTTACAGACTCCCAGTTTTGATTTAGAGCTAGGTCGACTGAGAGTGCTCTGCTATCCTTTACTAATGACATCTTAAATTCCTTAGCTGGCAGTCAGTTCACAGTCGGTATATTCATGGACTTCTCTAAAGCTTTGAACATTACGGCATTAAGGGCCTGTCCCACAATTTTTTCTTCAAACAATGCACTCAGCTAGTAAGTGTTGAGTATATTTATTGCCACTTAGCTAATTAGTGCCCGTCTACACCAATTCTGAATGATTCATAGAGATGTGGATTTACTTCCATGACAATAACTTACCTTTTACCCATAATGTCAGGGAAAAGGCCTGTAAAGGATATTGCTAACAGTGTGGTGGAGCAGTTGAGGAAAAGCATCAGTATGGATGTAAAATTGCAGGTCATAAAACAGGTGGAGGCAAGTAAACACCTGGTTGATAGTGGTAGTAACTTGGGTTTGGCTACATCAACCTTCTGAACCATTCTCAAGAATGTAGACGAGATAAGTGGCTTCTCTAGTTCATCACTGCACTAACAGCAACCAAGACAAGTTGTTTAAGGAGCATTTTACTGGAAAAGTTGGAGAGCCAGTTGGACTACTCAAAGTAGGAGTAGCAGGATTGTTAGGATCAATGGCCAAGGGTGTTAAGTCTTAGCAAACTCAAACTGAATAAACTACAGTAGTGAGAATATAACTCACAGTGTTTCTTATATCCATCATTATTAAAAAAAGTTTAATCCATTAATAAAATGTTTTAATACATTTATGATGCATACTGTATGATTATTAGTACCATTAATGATGCCCAGTGGAGGCCTCATATGTTGCTCACGGGTAAGAAAAGTGTTGCCGTTAATACATTCCATTGGAACCATCTTATAATGACCTCTCACAAGAGTTGTTTCTTTTAGTGCTCCATTTTCCAGGAAAGCATCAACAGCATTTTAAGAGGTATGCATATACAACCTGAATGTCATGATACCCAGAATATTCTTCCTCCATTTGAAGTGTGTAAGTGCGAGATTATCAAGAGTTTACACTCAACAAGTAATACAGGAAACCAATGATATAAAAGTACAGTAGTGTCTTTGTCTCTCGGTACTTCTTGGTCATATGTCCAGTGGCGCATGACCTTCCAAAATATTGTATCAGAGGTATTCTGCAGGTACAGTGCAGTATCCCAGTTTTCTTCTGTTTACTGTACTGTACTAACAATGAACCTGAAGATGAAGGACAAACTCATTATGATCAATGGAGGAATAACACAACTCAATGGATTCCTCCCCTTATCAAAGCTGCAAATTAAAAAATATATATTCAAATATTTTCATAAATACAGTGGACCCTCCATTAATGAGCGGTTCAATTTACGAGATTTCAGTTTACGAGTTACCTCCCGTAAGGACTTTCAGTTCTATTAACATGTAAAAATTCTATTCACGACAGCCTTACGTGAAACACGTTTTGGTGCTCGCATCAGCTGACCGACTCGTCCGCCAATAATCTGTTCTATTTTTACCTTTGTTTCCAGTGGAGTAAACATAGAGAAAGTTGTGCTCTTAAATATTTTTGCATTTTTTACATTCAAATTATTGGTCATTCTGAAATTTAGTTAACATATTGATAATATACAGTACAGTGTAGTATTGGTTTAAGTAAAAAAAATCTGGAATTAGCTAAATAAATTGCAGTGAACTTAAAATTTTATTGATGAAATGATCAAGTATGGGTCTAAAGAAATCTCGGAAGGCAATTTCAATTCAAGTGAAACAAAAAATTATTAAGAAATACGAAGAAAGCATTAGAACCAATGCACTCTGAAAGGAATATGGCATGTCATCATGGACTGTGTATACAATCAGCTGTTTGCGCTGTCGCTAGGTAGACAAAGCCGCCGGGAATGTTTTTTAAATTCTATTACCGGCATAAAAATCTTTGTATGTACTTTTTAATTCATTTTAAGGGAATTCTGTGAGTTGGAACCAATTACCCAATATTTCATTGAAATAATAGATTCAGTTAACGAGTGACTGTGTGGAACCAATTGTGCTCGTTAATGGAGGAACCACTGTACACCTAAGGTATAACTAGCATAACCATTTACAGTATACATAAACTGTAATTTCATTTTCATTATGCAATTCAGTAAGGTCCTACTTACCCTTGCAGTAGTTGTTTGCCAAGTCTGAAATGCTTCATAAGCAGAGTTAATAGCTGCCTCAGTGTCTGTTACCTCCATGTCAGGCACACTGGCAATCACCTGTGAATAAAGAAAAAAAAAAAAACATGAAAGCACCAAACTTCTAAACAATCATGTACAGTACAGTAATACAGTACTGTAAATCTGAGGAGCACAGAACCAAAGTAGGACAAGTGCCAGTATGCCTAAAACACAATACAGTAGTACCCCGATTTACGACGCGGTCAATTGAACCCACAGGGTACCGCGGCGGAAAGTGAAAACCGCGTAAAGTGAACAACAGAACATATGGGATTAATTCCAATAGAGACTGGCCCGACCCCCAAACTCCACTTTTTTCCGACACAATACCTATGTTGTAGTAAAAATAACATCTAAATTTTATGATGGTATGCTCACACACTTAATATTTAAGAGAAATACAGTCGCCAGGTTAATTGTCCATTCAAATAATGGACTCAAATCCCCCCCCCCCCTTCCCAGCTCACTGGCCCCTACCTCTCTGGGAAATGATTGGGTGAAACACTAGATTTTAACATTTAGTAATAAATAATACCTCAGACTAAAGTTAGGATAATATAATTGACATTTCTGGATTCCTTGCAGGTCAGGGAATATTTTGAATGTAAACTTCATATATTTTGCACAAAAGATAAAATATTTGCTTTGTGTAAACCAAATTATTACATTAGATCTAAAATTTGTATGTCTAATGTAAAATCCATGATGTTTATATTCAAAATGATCATCATATTGTAAGAATTCCAGCAATGTAAATTATATTCTGGTCCAGTAATTTGTATGAATTTTATGAGCTAAAACAAATATCTTCAGTTAATAAAAAAATATATATTCTTCACGACACTATCTGTCAATCAAAGTACCCCAACTTGCCTCCCCCCTCTTCCAACCGCGCCTGATGGTCGGTCGGTCCCAACCCTCCCCCCACCCCTCACCTTCCCTCCCTACCAGAGAATGTTGGTTGAAAAACTAGATTTTAACTTTTAGTAATAAATAATACCTCAGACTAAAGTTAGGATAATATAATTGACATTTATGGATTCCTTGCAGGTCAGGGAATATTTTGAATGTAAACATCATATATTTTGCACAAAAGATAAATATTTGCTTTGTGTAAACCAAATTATTACATTAGATCTAAAATTTGTATGTCTAATGCAAAATCCATGATGTTTATATTCAAAATGATCATCATATTGTAAGAATTCCAGCAATGTAAATTATATTCTGGCCGGGTAATTTGTATGAATTTTATGAGCTAAATAAAAAAATAAATAAATTATACTTCACGCGTATATGAGTAGATGTACCGCGGAAAGTGAAAGTCCGGTTCTGGCAAGGTACCGCGTAAATGAGAAATCGCGGAAACGGAAAGTGAAACCGTGTAAAGTGGGGTAATACTGTATACAGTATATGATGTCTTCCACTGGTATCAATTAAAACTGCTCTAACAATGCTGTAATGAGTGCTAAATTTTCTTGTTGTATATTGTTCCTATAAATCAATAGGTCAATAAAAATAAATGTCATTGAGAAGAATTATAAAGATTAAATTTTAATTGTCAAAAAAAAATAAGATTATGCAGTAAGAGCACAATATAGCTTGTGTTGCCATCTCAGGATCCTTGAATTAGAGTATTCTTGGGAAAAAATCATGTATTTTTGGTGTGGTTTTTTATAATCAAAACATGTCATTTCAGCAAAAATATTACATTTCCATATTTATTTCTGAGAATATATTCAATCAGTCACAGTTAAGGTAAAATATACTTGTGATGTAATATTTTAATAAAAATACCAGGTATTTAGAAATACGTTATCGTAGTTTTCTTTTGTTTCAAATTTAATTAACAAAGATTGATGTTTCAAATGTAATGAACAAAAATTTATGTATCTATAAATAAACTTTAAAAAGTGAATACTTTATATTTTACATCATCCTATGCTACCATACCATGGATTTGGCTACTTTGGGCTTGTTATGATGACGCAAGAGATCTGCCCTGGCAACTGTACCGACACTCACAGCTGGTGGTGTGTCGTTTCCATTGTTTACTGGTAAATATTTTTCAACCCAACGAAACTATTACCGTATATCTCGGCCCACACGAAGGAATTTGAACAAAAATAAAATCAGCCCAAAGTTAGGGGGTCGTCTTAAGCACCAGAGATAAAATTCTTACCTCTTAAATATTGCGGTTTAGCGTGTCAAGAGTGGTGATGGAAACATGGTAAACCACTCACAAGGTCCTACCACTAATTACAGACAGACCCCGACTTACGACTGCTACGACTTACGACCGTCGGGACTTATGACCGCCGCAGATTTTTTATTAAAAAAAAAAAAAAAAAAAAATTTTTCCTTCAAATGACACGCATTTTCTATACCGAAACGTTTCCAGTTAATGTAGTCTTCATGTATAATTAGAAAATTATGGGGGCCCCATGTGCATTCAGCTGACTACATTAAAGGTAAGTGCTCAGTCACACTGTAACCATTCCTTATTATTACTTTCACTGTACTGTATCCATTCCTCATTATTCATTACTTTACTGTACTGTATTTCATTGTAGATTATTTATTTAAAAAAAAAAAAAAAAAAAAAATTTATATCTATGTCGGACTTAAGACCTGGATTTGGGTCCCTAACCCCGTCGTAAGTCGGGGTCTATCTGTATTTTATACTGAAACTTACGTTTGGGAAGCTGGATTAAAATGAAGATTACCGGTATATTAAAATAATAAAAATGTATTATAAACCAGTCTAACATACCGTAAAAGAACAATATACCCCGGTAATAAACACAGCTGCTATCATCACCACCCCCCCCCCCACATTTGCCAGTGACAAGAAAGGGAAAGTGACCTTGACTGTGACCGCCTGTGGCTATTTTTAGCCGTCCTTGTGTTCGGAGGTGGTCAGTAATGCATACCTGTATATTTACTGATCATAATACTTATCTCCTATAAATAATTAATTTAAAATTTATTTTTTACAAAGAATATTCAGCAAATGACTGCTTTAATTCTTGAAACTACCGACAGTGGTAAATTTAGGATGAGAAAGATTACGGTACCTGTTTAGAGGTCGACCCCCAATCTTTTGCCAAAAAATTTGGTCTTAAAAACTCGAACTACACACAGGTATATATGGTAAATAAGAATATGGGGGGCCAGGGGTGTTTTTTTTTGGGGGGGGGTGGGGGGCAAAAATATACGGATTCTTAACATTCACGGGTATCTCTGTTACCTAACCCCCACGTATGTTAAGAGCCGACTGTAAATAGAGAACAGACAATTGGGTTTTGCGAGTAAAACCCTATACAGTGATCCCTCGGTTAACGAATTACCTTCCATAAGATTCTTCACTTCGGTTAACGAGCAATCCCTCGATTAACGAATTCCTTATGAGCGCTCCTCAACATGTTTTTGCTTGCTCACTAGCTGTCGTATTAGTCCGCCAATACAGTAATCGGTTCTAGGGCTTAAATTCCTTACCATTTTAGTAAATATCAAGAAGGTTGTACTATTCAATCATTTTAAAAGTTTTATTTTAAATTTTTTAGTCATTTTAACAATTATTGAACATAATTGAGGTACAGGAAACTAGTTTTATGCACGCCAAACAGTCACTCAACACACCAAGCTTGGCGTCAGTTTGTTTACAGCTTCAGAGGAAGGAACATCTTGCTTGAGACTCTTCAACATAAACGCTTTTTTCTGTGTTTCCAGTCAAATTATTGGTCATTTTGAAATACATTTTACATATTGATAATATACAGTGACCCCTCCGTTAATGAACTCAATCTGTTCCAGAAGGTCGTTTGTTAACCGAAAAGTTCGTTAACCGAAACCATTGTTTCAATGGGTTTTTGGGTAATTGGTTCCAGCTCACCGAAAATTTCCTAAATTCAACAAAAATGGTAGAAAAGTTCACTTACTTTGAGGTGTGTATGTAGAAGGCTCCTGGATGATGATGACGATGATGGGATTTAGAATGGGGGTGGAGGAGAAGGAAGAAGAGAAGGCATTGGGGTGGAAGAGAAGTCGCCCCATGGTGCCATTTCACCCATAAAATTTTAGCTCTCTGGTGTAATTCAAGATTATTTTCTTTAAATCAACACTGCACTGCATTATATATTGTCAATATATAAAATATATTTCAAAATGACCAATAATTTGCTTGGAAACACAGAAAAAAAGCGTTTAGTTGAAGAGAGTCTCAAGCAAGATGTTACCTCCAGTGAAAACAGAGAGACTAATGCCTGTTTGCTGTGTTAAGAGGCTGGATGCCGCGCATTAAACTAATCACTTTACCTTCAATTATGTTCAATAATTGTTAAAATGACTAAAAAATTGAATATTAAACTTTTAAAATTATTAAATGGTATAAACTTCTTGATATTTACTAAAATAGTAAGGAATTTAAGCCCTAGAACCGATTAATGTATTGGCGGACTGATACTAAAGCTGGTTGCCCGGTTAGTGCAAGCGAAAACATGTTGAGGTCGGTTCGTAAGAACTTCGTTAACCGAATTTTTTTCAGTAACCGAATTGAAGATCCTTATGGAAGGCAGTTCGTTAATCGAAATTACGTTAACCGAGGTGTTCGTTAAACGAGGGGTCACTGTATAGCGCAGTAGCGTTGATTTAAAGAAAATAATCTTGAATTACACCAAGTGAACTAAAATTTTATGGGTGAAATGGCAGCATGGGGTGACTTCTCTTCCACCCCAATGCCTTCTCTTCTCCCTTCTCCTCCACCCCCATTAAAATTCCCATCATCATCATCATCAACCAGGAGCCTTCTACATGCACACCTCAAAGTAAGTGTACTTTACTGCATTTATTTTTCATTTGTATGTAATTTTCAGTGAGCTGGAACCAATTACCCAAAAACCCATTGAAACAATGGTTTCTGTTAACGAATTTTTCGGTTAATGAGCAACCTTCTGGAACGAATTGTGCTCGTTAACCGAGGGAACACTGTATACTTTTACATGTTCCAGCCTCATTAACCCAGAAGGAATCAACGGTTAAAGGGTCAGTTCAGAGGGAAGACAGCTGGTTTGTGGTCAGGCAGCAAGGGAAGTGGGTAATAAATGTTAGAGTAAGTATATCATGCACTAACATAGTGAAGTAGAACGTCGATATAACATGAGATACGTTCCAAGAGAGGTCGCCTTAAACCGAATTCGCACTAAATCGAAGTGTTGTTTCAATGGAATAATTTACAGTAAAAGTCCAAAAATCCGGACCACCCGAGAATCCGGACTTTTGGAAAACTAATTTTTTTTTTTTTTTTTAGCGGGCTTTTGTGTGTATGTGCGCATGCGTGAGCGCCACAGCTGCACAGCGACAACAAGCGACCACGTGGTCTCCACTTTAAAACGAGCAATCAAACTGTGACAACATACCGTATATACTCATCTATAACCCCCCCTCGTTTATCTGTCGACCCTAATTTTTTGACCAAGAAATCGTTAATTTATGATATTCCTCGTTTATAGTTCGACCCACGTTTTTGAGGGTAAGCGAACAACAAAACCTTCAGTAAAAACGCTCTACGTCCTATAAACTGAAACACGAGTGCCAAGGCAAATTGTTTACCATTTATTATTACAACACTTTACACTGAAACGCGGGTAGTTTCAACAAAAATATTGTATATTTCCATTCAAGTATTTATTCAAGTCAATTAGGAGGGAATATTATTGTAATACAACAGTTTTTTAACTAAACCATTCGAAAAGCGATTACGGTAACATCTTTTGAACGAAAGAAAGCGAAAGTCATTGTTTTCGTCACGATTTTATCCCACTTTCCACTTTAATACGTACGTAATTTCAGCAAAAATATTACATTTCCGTGAATGTATTATATCAAGCACAGTATGAATAGAATATCATTGTAATATAACAGAATTTTAACCGAAAACTATTAAAAAAACGAGTAACATCTCTAGAACATCGGAAGCTTAGGTAAAGTCTTTTGTTTTCGACATGTATTTTATCCTATTTTACATTGAAATACATCACGTTTCAGCAAAACTACTATTTATTTCCGAGAATATATTCATTCAGGTGCAGTTTAGGTAAAATATACGTGTGATGTAATAGTTTTTTAACTGAAAACGATTCGAAAAACACGTACCCACTAGCCCTGTTCAAGGAGAGGACTGGGAGAAGCTGTTTGGTGCTGCAGACGATGACAAAGAAAATGATTTTGATGGATTTTTATGAAAATATTCAGAAATATGGTATCGTAGTATTTATTCAAGTCAATTAGGATAGAATATTATTGTAATACAGTACAACAGTTTTTTAACTAAACCATTCGAAAAGCGATTACGGTAACATCTTTTGAACGAAAGAAAGCGAAAGTCATTGTTTTCGTCACGATTTGATCCCACTTTCCACTGTAATACGTACGTCATTTTAGCAAAAATATTACATTTCCGTGAATGCATTATATCAAGCACAGTATGAATAGAACAATATTTTGAGTCCTACTCTTTCCATTTACAGATTACTGTACAAGCCCATAATAATGGCTCCTAAAGTAGATAAACTTCGTTGTGTGAAGAGAAAGAAGAACACGTTGAAATTGAGTGACAAACTTGAAATAATTAAGAAACTAGTACGTGGTGTGAGCAATACTGTTCTAATGGAAAATACAACATTGGAAAGTCTACAATTTATGATATCAAAAAGGCAAAGAATAAAATTCTAGAATTCACAGCTTTTTCATTAAAACTGCTCATTTTGATAAATGAAGCATGCTATATTTGCTAATGAATAAACTATCAAAATGTACCTGTTCATCTCTTCTTTATTCCTCCTTAAATTTTAATTTTAAAAGTACTGCCTGAGAATCCGGAAAATCCGAAAATCCGGACCGACCCAATCCCCAAGCAGTCCGGATTTTTGGACTTCTACTGTAGTTTGGTACTTGAGAGAAACAAAACACTAAAAAGACTTCAGAGTCTACCCAGATGCACCTCAGCCCATCTCCTAGAATAAACAAAACATTGTTTTTTGTAGTATTTTGTTAAAACAAACACTTATAAATCAACACAGATAAAATTATGGGACGTGAAATGGTATGTTTACTAGCGATCAGCTGATGTGAAGATGGGGGGGGGGGGTGATATGTCTGACAGTTGATGCCAAGGTCTAGTGCTTATTTATTTATTTGTCATTAAGAGTGCTTTTAAGTTTTCTCTTTAAAATGTCACTGAACTGACATGTTCTAATTAATTTTATTACAAGGGGCTAAAATTTTTATCTTTGTGCAAAATATATGACGTTTACAGTATATTCAAATTATTCGAGGTCTTGCAAGGATTTTAGCAATGCAAATTATATTCTCCTAACTTTAGTCTGATATTATATAAGATAAAAACTGTAAGCCTATAACCACCAAACCCTGGCTGGGAAGGTGACAGTGACACGTTTGACAGTTGGGGCAGAAGGTTTTTGTTTTTTGTTTGTAAAATGTCACAGAAGTGACCTGGGAGAATATAATTTACATTACTGGAATTCTTATAAGACTAATTAATTTGAATATAATCATGCTATAGTTTGCACTAAACAATTTTTTTTTTAATCATTTAGTACATCATTTTGAATTCATGTACAGTACAGCTTTGCCCTTAGGACAGTGTTGCGTGACCAGAGAAACATTAGGCGCGAATTTTAAAATTTGATGCACCAGATTGACTCGCGCAAGATAGGAAAGATTCGCTTTAAATTAAAACATTGTCCTTAATTGTGGGTGTCGCTTTAAATCACTAATCTTAAATTGAATCGCTTTAAATCGATGTTCTACTGTAGTTATGTTGTTACTCCTGGGGTCACTATATGAGGAATACTCTACTCCATACACAGGGGAATGGAATTGAGAACTACAGTATTCTTAACGGTTCTTTGTTCATTAACGACATTATTCAGAATGAACAATTACATTTCAAAACAATAGCCTACCCTCCTACCTAGCTTCACAATACATATAACATCGTGCAAAGGGAGCTTACCAAAGGATACACTTATACTGTATATATCTCGCCATGTTGAACCTGCCAACCCACACACTTGTCTACACTTAAAACACTTCCAAACACATTCTGCATTTGAAAATCGAGCATACTTGAGGCTGGGTGCAAAACTCTAGTCTCCTGCCAATCAGCCCAGTTATGCCTATGATGTCACACTCAGGTCACTGTGATTGGCTTATGCCTAAGGCATCCTCAGGGACCTGTCAGCTTGCTGGGCAGCAGGCATGCTTCTTGGTGGAATACTGTACATATATATTTTCTCTACAGTGACATAATTGACAGATAGTATTTCGGTAAGTATATTTTGTTTATTTATTGAAGATATTTGTTTTAGCTCATAAAATTCATACAAATTACCGGGCCAGAATATAATTTCCATTGCTGGAATTCTTACAATTTGATGATCATTTTGAATATAAATATCATAGATTTTGCATTAGACATACAAATTTTAGATCTACTTTAAGTATTTTGTTTACTTTGAGTAAATATGTTATCTTTTGTGCAAAATATATGACATTTATATTCAAAATATTCCTGGTCTTACAAGGAATCCAGCAATGTCAATTGTATTATCCTAACTTTAATCAATTATTATTTAATACTAATGTTAAAATTTAGTTTTCACCCAACATCTCTTAGAGGATTGATTTTGATTTTGCAGCTTGCAGCGGCTACTTTATTGTGCACCCCACACTCATCCTGTGAGCGGTAGCGCAAAAGGATTACAGAGTAGGGTTTACAAAGGGTCATAATAATTAACCCCCGTTGTCAGGATATTATGGCACTGAAAGTTACACAGTATTTCATTTACATTATTTGTTTAGTTCTATACATAAAGGGTAACTTATTCACAAATGCGTGAGAACAGGCGTGTGAGGCAGTATGTCTGGCCTCACACTTTGTTATTCACATTTACGTGGGAGGTATTCAAGCACATTGCGTATTTGGTTCTGTACATGAGAATTGATATAGTTACTAAGTGCAAAAAAGCGGATACAATCTTAATATGTCGGCTATCTTGCCATTAGAGATGAAGTGTTGTGCCATTTCACACACAGTGTGCTTGGACCTGTCCCTAAAGGTTCTATCTTCACACAGTCGAGGACGTAGTGTTCAAGTGTGTGGCCATATGTATGGCCACACACTTTACATTTAGTTTTGTTTACATCTGCTTGAGGAACATACTACTGCCAAAGGTACTTATATCCTAACCTTAATCTAGCGGTTACAACATCTTGTAATCTAGTGATCTTGTTACTTGCTCCATATACATGTTTCACTTGATACATCTCATCATGGTAACCTATGGATCGACTAGTGCCTGTTTGCACTTGTCTACTTGCGTCAAACTCAACAATAAGTTCTTTCCTAATTACAGTTTTAAGGGTTCTTTTTGACAGACCAAATTGTATTCAACGGTGTCTTTGTTAGACGCGAGTTTGGCGAGGGCATCAACTCTGTCATGTTTTACGAGGCCTATGTGAGAGGGGATCACAACAGTTTGACCCTGACACCCCGGTCAACAAGGCACGCATATTTGTGTCTGGCTTCAGAGACAAGAGCGTGACAACCTGAGTCGAGGGTACCAAGGGCAAGTAGTGAGGATAGAGAGTCAGTGATGATGAGACTGTCAGTGACAGTGGTTTCAATGAATTTAATAGCTGTGAGTATGGCA